>NC_137646.1:17021877-17199427 GCF_963383615.2 Lipophrys pholis | reverse complement strand
AGAGCTACAATGCTACTGGGAATGATTCTCCGAGGCTTCACCTTTACATAGAGACCACGATTGTGCATACAAACCTTTTTATTCTGAAAATGACTCATGATTTGTCTTGGGTATGACTATTAAGGTGGAAATCACCTCTTAATCCCAAAAGCAGGGTTGTCAAACTCATATTAGTTGAGAGGCCACATGGAGGATAATGTAGGCCTCTACTTCTAATTCTCATTTGGGCCAGACTGATCAAATATGAGCAAAACAACCTATAAATAACTACAACTCTACATTATTCACCAAGAGGACGAGTACACGCTCGTGTAAGTGTAAATATATTGTCAATACAATAAACATAACATTTTCTCATGAAATGAACAAAGATACTTCTGGTTTTCAGGCGCATTTTATCTATCAATTTGACCTTTTTTAATGTTGTTTCTTTTCCCGCTGTTTCTAAACAAGATCGTGTGTTGATTTTCGTACATTTCTGAGTGATATAGTATAGTCGAATATATCTGTTGTCTAATGCAGAGCATCACATGTTAAAGCATTTTGTGTGTCGCCTCATGTTGAGAGGTGCTGTACAAATAAACTTGCCTTCCAGTTTCTCTATGGAGAGGGGACTTTGTTGCCATGACAATAGTAATGTCACTTCAATGGCAGAGATGTGAAGATGGCGCGGCGCTGCGTTTCATATGCAGGTGCTATGCACAGAGGAGAAGCGATACAGATAATGGAATCAATTTCCTGTGATTTCTCAAGCAGAGAGCTTGCAGAGAAATAATAAAGGAATTAAATGAGCTAGCACTAAACATCATCCACCGCTTACCGACGGCTATTTGACTTCAGATTGCTACTTAGCTGGTAGAATTGGGGGAAGAAGAAAAAAAGAAAGAAAGAAAGAAAAAGGCAGATTTTGCTTCCCTTCATTATTCGCTCACATTTTTTTCCCCATTTCAGCCAAATGCTCAAGAGGCTTCAGCTTCTCTTTTCTGCAGCAGTGTAATGATCGTAGGAGAAAACATCGGCTTGAAGGAAGAGAAGCAGGGCCTGTACCCTGAAGACGAGAAATAAAAGCACCTTTAAGCCCCCCCCCCCCCCCCCCCCCCCCGAGTTAAAATAAAGATCAGTAATTGACTCCAGGACAGCGATAATGTTTCCCATTTACCGCATGGCTGAACCCGCACGTCCTGTTATTGCACATACAGTCGCAAGTAATCGGATAAGTTTTCCGCTGTATATTTGGCTATCTGATAGTTTGTTACAGGTCAATGACAACGATTTCTTCTTCCCATCTGCCAGTTCAATACTAACATGCTTATCTTGTACTTTTGACCCGAGCGCCCTTGCGAGCAGCAATGTCCCCAGCAAAACGAGCATCTGTCACAGATTGCATTTTTCCAACGGGGGAAAAAGAAAAAGTAAAAAAAAAAAAGAAAAAGTAAAGCCTCTAAACGCCCGCTGGTATGCACTATTTTTTTTATTTTTATTTCTATTTTTTTATATCAAATCCGCTGTCAACTGCGAGAGGTTAAAAGTAAGTAAAAGAGGGAAAAAGTTCAGTCAGCCACATGCATGCTTACTATTTTAAAGAAGGTGTGTAACTGTGGGAATGTTGCTCCTCAGTGTGTGTGGATGCAGCGTCTGTGCTTCGCTGCACACCAGCATCCACTTGTGCCCGGATCTGTCTTCACATGTCAGCCTGCATGCTGGTTGTTGCACAGAGCTGTCCCCGTTGGTTTTGTACTTTTTGAGAGAAATACAAAAAAAAAAAAAAACATTGACGCTACATGCATTTCGAGTTGAATTTTTCTACAGATATATAAATAAACCAGATACATAATTAGAGCGTGAAACGAGAGTTTAATAAAGGTTGACCGTGAGTGTGGAGTCCTACATTTATTAGTGTTCAGTACTGTTTAGCCTGCCGTGTGATCAGAGCAGTTCGTGACTAAAAGGTTAATTCTGTTTAGAAAAACCAAAGAATGCTCACAAACGTTAACATATAATAGGGCGACTGCTGCACTTGTGTATTCACTAAATAATGGAATACAGATATTTGTGATATTTCAAATTAGGATGAAGTATTTCTCACTATTTACACTTCAAAAAACAGGAGAACATGATCTTGAGGCGATATTGTTTGAAAACTAGATACATTCAGAACTCTATTCAAATATTATCATTTCATGTCATATTTATTTGTCCAGTAAAACTTGAAAATAGAACTGTTGTCTTGTTGTATTTTGATTTTCAATACAAATAAGCAATATTTTAAGGTAGTTTTGTTCCACTGACTGTTCCCAAACGGAAGAACCATTTGAGTTTGAGTACAAAGTTCGATACTTCACACTCACAATTAGCTGCCAAACTAAGGAAGGTCTGGATACTAATGTCACCTGCTGGTTAACAGTATCAACATTTCTGAAATTATCGCACCTTTAAGAAGAAACAGAATTCATCATTACATTCATGAGAAAAAGTCGGACTGACCTGAATACTTATCAAGTTCTGACACTGAAACAAAAAGATTGCAATCTTCTAATTTGCCAAATGAATTTACTTCTTTGCCACTGAAGCAGAAAAGTTTATTCAAATCAAAAAGTTCATGTAAAAGTAAGATATGCCCACAACAAGAAAGTCAGCATTTAACTTAAAAAATATATATATTTTGAAGTAAAAAGCAGACGGATTTGTTCATTATTGAGTTGCAATATTAACACAATGCAAACGGTGCGATGTTCACAATCCAAAACTGAACAATATTCACCATCTCTGTATATAATTGAACAATTTTTAAATAGTTTCTGAAGGATTTTACTCCTGAAGCCTTCTCCCCTCACCAGCCTCTATACTGAGTCATCCGGCTGCTGTTTTCTCTCCCCCTGCCCTTTACACTGTTTGTGATATCGAGAAGTCGCTGAGTGAAAACTGTCTGCTTCCTCCTCCTCCTCCTATTCCTCCTCCTCCTCCTCCTCCAGGACTAAAACCCTGTAAAGACCAATTCAGGAGCAGCAATAAATTTAGCTCACCATTACACAGCCGACTCATTTGGCTGCAAGGTGGCCCGGTCTCCCATCGCTGGACATCCCCATTGATTGGACAGTCCTCTGAACATAATTTTAGACGTGTTGAAAGGGACATTAGCTGCCTGTGCAAGCTGTTCCGGGGAATATTGGTCCTCTACATCAACTCAAAGAGGCTGGGCAGCCAGGCAATTTTCTCTGTCTGTTCGGTGACAGTCAGCCACATTACTGCAGCTTAATGTATGGCGCTCGCTATGTTTACAGCGTACCCACACACGTCACTTCAGTTCCTGATTAGTGTGCCAATCAGGCAATCGACACTGATGTATATTAAATGTTTGCTTCATTAGTATTTTTTCCGCTCGATGCATGAATTACCAAAATGATTTTTAAGCTAACGAAATGAGAGGGTTTAATGTGTTATCCCTCGAAAACATTGATTTCGCCTTGCTTGGATATCCATTACATTTTGTGTTTACTGCATCACTCAAAAAGAAATTTGAATATTCCATCACCCGTGTCATTTCTACTGATTTCTGCCTGTGCGCCGGCTCCCGAGGAGAAATATATAGTGAGCTTATGGTGCGCCGCATCGCTTTCATCAGTAAAGCAGGGATCATCCTCCACATCATCACATATAGGGGGCTGAATCATACAGTAGGAAGTTTTCATCAGCAACATGCTCCGAAAGTATGATTGACCCATCAAATGTGAAATGCATGTGGCTTAAAGCAATTTCTGGCTTACACGGCACTTATCCCTTGAGAAATGGTACAAACAACTCAATCAGGTGCACAGATACAGAAGTTAGTGACTCAGAAACAATGAAGAGAAAGTATGATGCGCTACAATTATAAGACATTTGGAGCTGCATTATCTTCAACCAATAGTCTGTCAGGGTCAAACTAAAATGTAAAATGGTTATTATAGTAATTAGTGTGTGTCTATCTGTATCCATCTATCTATCTATCCATCTATCTATCTATCCATCTATATATATATATATATATAACAATGACCTTTTTTTACTGAGGCCCTAATGAATTAGAAGTTTGTTTGTGTTTGCTTTTATGTTAGTTTAACTATAGTTTGACCAGAGGAACTACTACCGAGAACCAGCACAGGAACGTAGTTCAACCGCAGGACCAAGGGCTTCAATCTAGATGAGAGTTTTTTTTTTTTTTAGTAAAGGCAACTTTGGGTTGAAGTTGGGTTGAAGTTTGTACAGTTAAACATCTGTTTCGGTGACAATGACTGCTTGTATGGTATTTTAACAGCCATATTAAAAATGAATACATAAATAATATCTCTGCGACTGTGCGAATTGTGTGTTGTTTTTTTTTATATCCATTGTGCTTTGCTCAAATAGAGGAGTCGGGCACTTATGATTTCTGGAATTTTGGATCTGCCTCATTTCTAGATCTCAACTTCCTTCCAGTGGTGTCTCAATGAACTAATTGACACTGCAATGAAGCATAAAACAGCACAAAATAATTGTATCCAATAAGTTCGTATGCCTTTCCTCGAGGTATCTTACAAGGAAAAGCTGTAAATCGATTTCTTTCCATCTTTCCACATCACTTCTATACCACTTTATCGATATTTACCTCATGGGATGTTGGTCCAGTGCCGAGCTGACTATGGGTTAAGGCAGGGTCCATCACAGAGCCAACACAGAGAGAACATGCAAACGCCACAAAGAAAGACAATGTGGACTGAAAGTAAACACTGGCCAGCAAAAGTGATAACATTTGCAATTTTGGGGTTGTAAGAATAAATAATTAAAGCAACTGCTGTTTCTAATTTGATTTGCAGACATAACACAACACGGAGACCCAGAAGTACACTGCTGATTTGACCAAGCTGCCTCAGACCTGTAGTGTTAGGATGAGTTTGTGAAACATGCACAAATCACAGTTCGTTGAGAACGGGTTCTGTTTGAAACAAAAGTGCACGATATAGAATTTCTATACACTGTTCTTTACTGTAATACACACGAAAACTGGCTTTGTTCATAATTGTACTGATCAGACCCAATGAGTCCACGCCACTGTTTCAAAAGAATGAAGAAGAGTTTCATCCCATTTGAGGAGGAAACCTTAAATAAAGGTGTGTTATGTCTAGCATGTGCCCTTCAGAAAGTAATGATGCCGCTCACTGTGGAAGCTCAGTGATGGTAATCATGGAATAATGAAGCGTTTCTCCTATCATTTGGTACTTTTGAAAGAAGACAGAAAAACAATGAATGACATGTAGTAAAGTCCTAATAAAAAAAACGTGTTGTTGGCTTGAGGCTGCTGAATCGAGATAAACTTGTTAGAACTTGAGAAAGGGATTTTCCAAGTTGAAGCCCAGGCCACTGGTTGGATAAAGAAAATGGCTGGATGTGACTTTTTAATGAGACATCAGTTCAGCCATGTTGCAGATTTACTTTAAATCCTCATCCTGCACTATTGTCATGAAGAGATTACCTTTAATGTACGCTTACAATCGGGTGACCGCGGAACGCGTTACAAACAACCCCCATGAAGTCGGCGTAGGTTTGAACATGTGCTCAGTTTCTGTGTCGTGTGTTTGTGCGCGTGTGTGTTTGTGTGCACTTGCGAAAAGGAGAAAAGGAGGGAGAAAAATGGTGACGGAGAATGGGAGAGATGTGAGTGGCCCATCTATGAAAGCGCCATTAAATTGTCAGTTATGATGGATGTTCCGCCTTTTCTGCATTAACTGGTACATTAGAAGTCATTAATTCTTCAGGATGTGCACTGGAGATCAGAGCCTCCCAGGGGGTCTCACTGCCTTGATAAAGCAGGGAGAGAGAGACAGAGAGAGAGAGAGAGAGAGAGAGAGAGAGAGAGAGAGAGAGAGAGAGAGAGAGAGAGAGAGAAAGAGAGAGAGAGAGAGAGAGAGAGGGTGGTGTGCACTAGCTGAGAGAAGAAAAGCGAGGGAGGGAGATACTTGCAATGCGATGACCAGTTTTGATTGTGATGCCCGCTTGGTTTGTTCCAGTGGCCTTGAGCGGAGACGCTATCGGGAGAGTGACTCTTTAATAGACGTCTGAGAGGCCATGTTTTGTTTTGTTTGGAAAATGTGGGGTAAAAAAACACACACACAATTAGCGGTGTTTACAGCATTTTCTTTCCTACGGCAGCAGATAGGTTTCAGTTTGTCTCGCAGAGCACAAGCATGCTTTTAAGATCACATAGCATTCTTGTCCTTTCCTTTTCACTCTGTTATATTGCGCCGAGAAATGATACCTGGTAAATGGCAAAGCTGCACTTTCTGACGAAGCACTACTCAATTACACACCGACTCTCTCGGGAATTATGCTTTATTATGAAGCGATACATTTTTCAGAAAACAGAAATTAGCTCACTTAGATTTATTTTTA
Source organism: Lipophrys pholis (assembly GCF_963383615.2). Lineage (NCBI taxonomy): Eukaryota > Metazoa > Chordata > Actinopteri > Blenniiformes > Blenniidae > Lipophrys > Lipophrys pholis. The sequence continues at coordinate 17,193,022 of NC_137646.1, read as the reverse complement.
TATATTTTTTTTATCAGCATTAGCGGTGGAGTCAGCGGAGCCGGCGCTCTCCCAACGCCCTTTGTAAATTGTCAAACCAGAAAACAACATTTCACTGCCAATTAAACAACAATTACTGGACACGGCGCTCTTTGATGGGTGACTAGGAATTGCTCACAACATTGCTAATGTGTCTCTCTCCCTCTCCCACACGCACGCCACAAGCAAGCAGCACCGAGTTCAAACATTGCAAAAAAAAAAAAAAAAGCAATAAGAGGAAGCAAACGAATAGAAATTGAGCATTTCGCCAGGACACCTCTGCAGACAAACCGAAAAACTAAACAACCTGCCACCCTCAGGATTTCAAATCGGTCTGCGGGTCCTTGAGATTTCACTTTCCGCGGCTCGCTTTGTGCACCAGCAACTCCGCCATCTGCTCTGTTTAAACGCAGTAAATATGTTGAATGAGGGGTCAGCGGGGACGAAGACAGGACGTCTCGCTAACGCGTACAGGCAATGCGGAAACAAAGCAACCATCAGTGTCCTTGCTTATGATCCTGTGGACAAAAAAAAAAAAAGAAAAGCACAGGCAGGTATTTATCATGTGATGACAGCAGGTCACAGGCAAGTGACACAACTATTGTTACTCCACTCTGAATGTACCGTCGGACTCCGTGAGCTGAAGCCGCTGCTGCTTTTTCTCCAGTTCTTGTGATTAATGGACTTTCTCATTGAAAACGTAGAGCCCAAAGACTTCCTGCGTAGCCGGAGATTTCTAAAGCCAACATTTATGCCGCGCAGTCACTCTTTGTACACAATAATTTGTAAAAGCACTCAGATACAAAGTATACAAAGCTGCATGAGCAAGTAAAGAACTGATTTACTCAGATCTTTACTTGCTCATGCAAATGGATTGTGTTTCGCCTTTTGTCTGCGATCAGTGAAAGGATGGCACGTGTGCACAAAAGGATTGAAGTTTTGTGTCGATTGGACAGTTTTCAAACAAAATAGTGACGGAAACGGTGTTGCGTCTGTGTTTTGTTCTTATTTCGAGTTGCCGTGGAGTGATTGAATGCTGAGGTGAGTGTCCACAAGCACAAAATGATCTCATAGAGTGGGATGTCGCGGTGGAGGTAGTTGCCAAACGCATTGGAAAGCAAACAGCAGAAACATCTGGTGTAAAGGTGTCAGAAAAGTTTGCAACCTGCAAGAATTATCTTCGAATGAAGTTGGCAAATAAAACTCATAGGAGGCCAGCTGAGGAAATGCTCCTCGCCGCAGGAACAGCAGCGTCTCTTGCTGAAGGCTGAGCCTCATTTTCAGTCACTTTTGAAACAGATGCAATGATTAGGATTGCAAATATTAGTCACATTACATGTTTTATATTACTCAATGTGCCTAAACTCTTACTAGCGCACATGCCCAGTATTACATGTTCACTGCATGTGTTCTTTTTTCTATCCACGCAAATCTTTCAGATCTGGCTTAAGTGTCTATTCAGTTGCTTCCTTTTACAGGGGCTCACAGTAACAAGTCATTACAGTTTGCACTGGCTCGCTTTCACTCTTCTCACTGCAACCAGGAATTATCCTCACCCAAGGTCAAGATTTAAGACTTTCAGTGGTGTTTTAACATGACTTGGTCTGTTCCTCTCGTTTAACTCAACCTCGTTTGAACTGAACTATTCTGTCTACACCTTTTTGGATGAGCAACTTTCCATATCCTTCAGGGGGAAAAACCCAGATACTTGCATCCTCATAACTCTCTTTTGACCTTTGTACTACTTTCACATTTCTCGTGTTGCATTTCAATGCTACTTTAATGATTCATATATGGAACTGTCTTTCAAAAGACATACTTGAAATTTAAAAGAATTTCATGTTTTAAAAATGCGAGTTAAAGATAGAAAATATACTATCGCCAATGGGAAACATTTATTTAAGGTGTGTGTGAGTTGCATTTGGATATAGGATGATCGGATATGGGTAAGTAAAATAAAGTGATTGTTGATTGAAGGCAAAGAAAATGCAAGGCAAATGTATTTATATTGCACTATTCAGACACAAGGCAAGAAATAACAAAAAATATATTAAAGCCAGGCATTGAAGACATAAATTTGCATTTCAAGGCAGGTCGTTTGTCTTGTAATTTTTGAGATAAGATATAAAGGTGAATAAGTTTTAAATTCATAGCAGAAGATTTTTATTTTTATTTTTTTTAATGAAGCATAGTCTTTGGAAGTGAAAAGAATAGCTTATAATGATCTAATTAATTTTTAAGGAAGAATGAATGACCAGTAGTCAGGAAATGAGGACGTGCAGCATTGAGCTGAAAATTGCTGCTTATCAGGAGAAAAGTCTCATGTGGCATGAAGGAGTGACTTTAGACTCAAAGATGTAGATCTCATGCTTAGGCAAGACTTTGGGTTGCTCTAAGAGCGTCACCTTAATAATAAAGCCACTTTTTCTTTCTCCATGAAGCTCCCCTTGTCTAAAACTATTTTGATGGATCACGTCTTGGATACATATTTCTTGACTTGTTACCCAACATTGCTTCTCCTACAACCGTACACATGCTCTAATGAAGTTTCTTTTGTCATTCCTGCAGAAGTTACCGTCACACTCCCCATTTTATAAACAGTGCGCGGCTTCACACAACCACATTCTGTCACAATTGTTCATTCTCACTGGTTGGTAACGGCCTCACTGACTCACATTTTTACTTTTGCTCTCATCAGCAGAAAGCCATGTGGTCGAGAGCTGAGTGTTCCCACCTATTAAAATGTGTCAGAAATAGTTCAGCTATATTGCACAAGCAGAATAAAAAGTTCTCTGAAGCTCGTTTTGACTGCGCGTCACATGTGGCTGTGTTTCCCCGGCCCCCTCTGCCATGTTGGATCTGTCACATCAGTGATGGAGCATCGTCATGTAAAAGGGAAGGAAAAACCCTCCCAGTGATCATGTGTGTTTGCTTCTCTCTCTTTTTTTTTTTTTTTTTTTTTTTTTGCCTTTATGTTTCTCGTCTGATGATGATCGCGGCTGACCTCGGGGGCGTTAAGCGTGCTGAACCTTCACTCCATTACTCCACTTCAATGCAGCCCACACATTTTGAGCGCAGAGTTGAATAGAGAGGGGCTCTCTCAGCACTGAACCCTCCACTGAGCCGGCTGACCTGTGGCACATTTCTCTCATCCCCCAAGACCTCCCTGGAATACACACTGGGCTTGACTAATTACTCTTAAAAACAAGTGGGATGTGGGTGGTTTGTAATTGGCAAGTGTCAGCATCCAGTGAAAGATCACTCGTCTTGAGGGCATGTGTGTCTGAGCCTCCCATTCATGTACTCTCTCCTCCTCAACCGGCTGATTTCTATGCTGCTGCGCCTCCCCACAGTTTTACTATGCACACTGTGAATTTGTTAAAAACCCATGATTTTTGCAATGGCAATAGAGAAATAATGTAGAGGTCCAGGTTGTGGCTGTGCAAGGGAGGGGTGAAGAAAAAGCTTTTATGCAGATAGAAAAAGGGACATTTTTTGATTACAACCTGTTATAAATGCTTATTTAAATGCTGCCGAGACAGACAAAATGCAGGGACAGTTGTTTGAACTTGTAGCTGCAAATTGGGCAGCCAGCGTGCCCGAGCAATGTGGAAAACACTGAGCTGCGGTGTGATCTTGAAGTGAGTGGGTGGGTGGGATGCCATACATTACAAGTGGCATATCCACTGACAGGAGGCAGCCAGAAACAGGGCCACTCTGTTTCCAATTAGAATGCAGCAGGAGCCACATAGCAAAGGGAATAAAAGTGAGGCCAAAACTGGACAGTTTCTTTTTCGTCTTACTGCAAAGTGATTGTTAAATATTCTACGAATCACACAGCGAGGCATCCACCTGAACATATTCCTGGAGAAGCTGGTTTTCCTGCTTACTGATTCAACAAACACGGCTCCTCTGGGAACTTCTTTGTTTGCTCTCGGTTTGAATTGAAGTTGTTTTACTCGCTATGACAAGGCCTCGTATTGACGTTCGCCGAAAACCACACCGCCTGAGAATGTGGGACACCATCCATAGATAATGTGAAATCCGTTTCCCTGATGCACGGCGAGGCTGGAGCCACGGACCGCTGTTTGAATCAGCGTTCATCGGTTCATCATTCTCAATAAAGCCGTGCGTCCGATACCCTTTTCAGTGGGGAGGTGTAATTACAGCATATTCAGGGTGATTATGCAGGGGCGCGAGATGGCGGGCACATAATGAAAAGAGGTTTCACTTTAGCTGTCACATGTCATGCTGCTGAATCACAAAGGCAAACATCAAAAGATGAGGTAGATTTCAAAAGACGTATATGAGATCTGCTGAGCGCCATCAAGAGCGACCATAAACTTTTAGAGGAAAAAAGAAATTGGAAATGGAATTATGAACTGTCACAGGCAAAACCAGTAAGTCATTTCCTTCCCCCCCATGGCCATTCTTGGCCTTTGCAATGGCTCTAATATTAGAAAATATTACTGCAAGAATTATTTTCTGACATTCAAATGTTATTGCTTCGACCACAGCGGGTGTGTGTGTGTGTGTGTGTGTGTGTGTGTGTGTGTGTGTGTGTGTGTGTGTGTGTGTGTGTGTGTGTGTGTGTGTGTGTGTGTGTGTGTGTGTGTGTGTGTGTGTGTGTGTGTCTGTCTGTGTGTCTGTGTGTCTGTGTGTGTGGGTGTGGGCGCTTTGCTCCTTTGTTCATTTGGATAGTTGACAAGTGTGACATGTAGAGAGGGAGAAGTGCCTCGCTCAGGTTTTTCTGTTGTTGTTTTTAGCCGGGAACCCCATGCTGTCCTACTGCCCTGGAGTCTGCAGCTTCTCGGACACATCATAAACGCATCAATAATTGAGTGTCTCACTAAAAACGAGGGGCGTGGGGGCATTAAAAATTTTATGGCTTGTCATTATGCCCCCCTTGAACACCACCACCGCCACACCTTAGTGGCCACGTTTTCCCTCCCTCCCTCGGCGGTGTCTCTGTCTTCCTCTCCGGCAGGAAGCGCAGCGATATGAAGACGTCTCTGAGGGGCTGAGTGTTTCTACCACACCCCAGCTGGTGCTCTCAGCTTCACAGGAGCCATCAGAAAGTATTAGCTGACGAACGCCAATGTAAAACCATTGCGAAGCCATGTGGAGGAACATTTGTGAGGAGTAGGGGATCAGTCTTGTCTGTGGGCACAGTCGTCTTCTAACACAAATATTAATGTGGGGTTACCTCTCTGCACTTACCTTGGCCCTTTTTAAGGAAACTTAACTTTAATCATGGAAGTGGTTTTCACCTCGGTGTACCGAGATTGGCCCTAGGGGCTGCGCGTAGGCACAAGGCAATATTAAAAGCCTCGAAGTTGTATTTATGTGGCATGGTGGAGAGGTGGTTTGCACTGTCTTTGCACACAAGGAAGATGCAGGTTTGAATTCAGATGGGTCCTTTGTCTGTGTAGACTTTTGTCTGGGTACTCCAGCTTCCTCCGACGTATGTTTGATTAATTGGTGACTTAAAATTGGCCGTAGGTGTGAATGTGTGCGCTGATGGTTGTCTCTCAGCGTTAGCTCTGTGACGGACTGGCTGTCAAAGACCCAGGAATAGGAGTCCACCGCAGGACAGGAACGGATGCCTCCAGGAGTTTCTTAATAATCAGACATGTGAAGTACAAACACAGACGAAGAGCAGGTCCTGTGATGGAAACACAACAAGTGAAACCGGAATACAGAACTCCAATGCATGGTAGTTGTTCCCAAAAGTACACCAAAGTAATAATCCTGAGCAGATCAAACCTAAACTGAGGTGAAGTCATTACACTGCACACTGTTGGCTGTTGGCCTTTGTGTTCTGGCTTTTAAATTTGGGGGAGATTTTTGTATGTGTTTTATTAGTGTTGTTGGTTTTGGAAGAAATTCTGTTATATTTTTCCATTTGTGTTCTGTCTTGTTTATCACTGTTGCTGGCTTTCATTATTGCTTCATGGCTTGTGTATTTGTATTTTGACTTTTACATTATTGGTGTTAGCTTTTGTATTTGTTCTGTTGGCTTCCGTATATAGTATTTTCGTTTTCATTTGTACTGGTGTTGTGGGCTTTTCTTATATTAGTGTTGTTTTGTGTTCAGCCTGGGTTGCACGGTGACACGGTGGGTCACGCTCCTGCCTTTCAGCAGGAAAGAGTTTTTGGTGGAGTTTGCATGTTCTCCCCACGTTTGCGTCGGTTTCCTGCCCGTCACAATTGATACAGGTTCATTGATGACCCTAAATTGCCCATAGGTGTGAATGTGAGAGTGCGTGTTTGTCTCTCTGTGTGTGTTTGCCCCGTGATGGACTGGCGAGCTGCACAACGTGTATCCTGCCCTCGCCCATTAGGATTGGCTCCAGAGGGTATAAGTGGTATAGGAGATTGGTGGATGGATGTGTTCAATATATATAGTTAAACCGAAATATATATATAATTTTTTTTAGGCAATAATGAAATCAAGCAGCGCTGCATAAGGCTGAGAGTGGTTTCTAGTGTTTTACACAAGGCTGTAGTAGGGGCACACACACACAAAAAAAAAACTTGCATCTGATTATTTTTCATGTTAAGTAATATGATAGTACATTGATTGAGTGTCTCACTCTCAGCACAGTTGGAGCCAGACTGTAGCCGAAGGTACAGTGCATTAAAAGCCTGAACAAAATCCCTCAATTTACAGCCCTTTTTTTCTGTTGAGCATGAGCAGTTAAAAACACAAACTAACGGAGACAAATGGAGTCGAACTTCCTTAAACATGGCCTAAAAATTGCATGATATCATCTACTTTACTTTTGTGTTCACCAAGCTGAACTAATTATGTAAATACTTAAGTGCTGTGGCTTCGTCTGGTGGAGCGTCAGTAATACAATGTTGTGTCTAGACACAGCATTTAGGTTTTTTTTTTTTGGGTTTTTTTCCCTTTATTTTTTTAGAGGGGGGTCTGGTGGGTCAGACGTTCAATAATTTATCGTTGTTTTTTTTTTTTATTCTGCCTATCTTGATCCCGCTGGCAAACGAGCGGTGGCAAAAGTCCTCTTTGCACATGTGCTATCTTCAGGTTTTATTGTGCTACAAGGACTGTGTGAAAACACCTCGCGATTAAAAAAAAAACAAACAAACTGACACACACGCAAACACACAGAAGCATGACTCACTGCCATGTTGTCCACACTGCTGAAATTAGGCTGTGAATCGATGCCTGCGTCTTGCCGTAATGCGAAGGGTGGAAATGCTCCGCGTGTACTCAGATTACTAATCTATTACTTTCTCTGTTTTTGACTTGGTAAAAGGCGTACGGGGGGGGGCAATTTTCTGGGAAGATAAGTAGGATGTACCGTGTTTCTGGTCTGTGTGTCCCCTCCTCCTGCTCGCTTGTTGTGAAATTCGTCTCCCCTGCATTGTGATTGAAGCGATTCCGCCAGCATACATAGCCTGTCAAATAAATGTCGAGTAAAATCTAAGTCTTCTCACATTGAAAGAGAAACTCACTTGATTCCGCCTGAAATTCTTCCTGTTGCTCTTCCATCCCCCTCCCAGGAGAAACTCCACCGCACTTTCAAAACCAGTGTCATAAAGTGATCAAGCCATGGTGCTATTGTCATTCTTCTCTTTACCTTCTCCTGGTTTCACTTTTTTATTTTTTTCTTTAGAAAGTATTGATCGTAAATGAATCCTGCTTTTGCGTCATGGGACTCTGGATGTTTGTAGCCGCTAACCTTTGGAAAATGAAAGATTACTACGTCAAACTTTATCTATCTACAAGTTTAGCATGGGAGAACTCCAAGTATAAAAAGGTGAAGAATGACATTTGCAGGTGGGTGCTGGTTAAAGCATTTGAATGGTGGCGATCAATAACAAATAACACCACGGTGCGACACCGTGTTGTAACAGAAGTATTGAAATGAGGGTTTCACTTGCATTATACAAGTACAATCTGATCCAGCTGATCAAACACCTTGCACCACAATAGCAGCAGAGTCTTTGCTGAAGGCGGAGCCGATTTGCAACTCCTTTACAAACTGACACGTCATTGTGAATCAGATACAAATTAGGCTCCATTTACGTGTCATTTTCAAGTGAAAACGCAAAACCTTCATTCTGTTTTTTCGGGTCTATTTGGTCGGTGGCGCTGAAAATGCAACATTTTAAAAAAAAGCGTAGTACATAGTTCGTTTGCACACGCGTCACTCGACGGACAATAACAACAATGTTTGTCTCCAGTGTCTTGACTCCACGTCTGTATTCTCCTGGACTTGGTGGTTTTACAGTTGAGAGTCTCCAGGAATAGAAATCCAACTTTATTGTCTGTTTTTTTCTTCTTTTTTTTTCCTTTAGTTGTCGGTGTGCCCTAACCACCGTTAGTTGTCTATGTTCTCGCCATTGTTTCATTACAAAAACAAACAACAGCACCCATTAGTGGCCCAACAAGAAAACTACATCGTTTTCAGTGTTTCTGGCATTTCTTCGTAAACCGACATTGTTTTTTAATCGTTGATATTTAAATACGGAACCTTTCTAAAACAGAGTCTTAATCTACTAGTATAAACCTCTCTCAGCATTTTGTACGATCTGGTACACATGCCCCAAATTTCATAATCAATAAGGTAAGTATGCTCAATCGATTATGTGGTGTTATTTGACCGAATGCTCAGTGTGTCTGATTAGTAGATTCAACGTGGTTCCGTACAAAATCAAATATTTACACTTGGAATACTTAAGTTTTTTCACATTTACATTCCATTCAGTGCTAATAATGTAGCAAAAAATACATTTCAGTTTTAAACTACTCTCCCAAAACTCACTTAACATATGCATCCGAGGCGTCCCCTCCCTGTCTGAATGGCAGCCTGAAGGTGTAGCGGAAGAAAAGCTTGTGGCCGGCTCCTTCCTGCTGACCCGTCTTGACAGGAGGCCATTTTGTTTCTCTGGGTATGTGTCAAGTTCTTTTTTCGCACTTCACTGTTTCTCCGTGCGTTTGCAGTGACATGGCGGTCCTTGCATGTTCACTGGAGCATAGCACACTGTCGTTAGAGGCAGCAGGTCTTTGCTCCGGTACCCGGTGTTTGACAGCCTCTCACACTGTCTCTGCACTTGATGTCAGTGCTTTTTCACGCCAGACGTAGATTTTTTTGGGTCTTACACCCCGCATACAGATTCTGACTGTGCGCTTTTTGTGCCGGGACAACCCCACCCTTCCACCCACCTCTCCCAAAGCAAACTGTCAAACATGGAGTTTTCTGAGGTGAGACTTACAAACTTCCACCATCTCCAGGACTGTGTATATGTTGGTGTTGGCTCCATAGATACTCAGAGGAGGATTTGTGTTTGTGTGTTCGTCTTCTCTCTCTCTCTCTCTCTCTCTCTCTCTCTCTCTCTCTCTCTCTCTCTCTATCTCTCCACACCCACAGAAGCTTTTTCTTTTTCAACGTGAGGGAGCGATGCCTCCCTGAGCTTCAGCTGCACTTGCAATTCCCTCTCGATGCAACCTTGCTGGTGCGTCAGTGGGTCGGGGGATGAAGGAGGGTGGGATTCACCCACCAACCTGTCATGCCACAGCTTCCAATTATGTGTTTTTCACCAGCCCAACCCTCCACTGCAGCTTTGTTTTACCTGCACCATGGCCTGAAACATAGCTGAGCTACACCAAATCTGTCAGTGGAAGGCTTTTATGAGAACCGCTTCACCCTTCCTCCCTCTCCTGTAACCCCCACCCCCCCCAACCCTCCCTCCCCCTCACTCCCAGAACCCTCCCCTCTACCTGCACTGGCTGTGTGTCATCCTTCTGTTCTAATGAGAGGCAGGGATCAGCGAGGCAGACCCCTGGAGTTTGACAGAGCTACCTGTTGTGCCTCCATATTTCTTCCACCATAGGTCGGCTTTCTCGCTCGCTCGCTCTCCCTTCACACTCTCCCCATCTCTCTCTCCCTAAACACCAGAGCTGTCGACTCCTGGCAGTTTGATTCTAAACTGTTCCCCCATGTCGGCAGTAGCTGCCATGACAGAGAATAAAACAAGTGAAATGTAGAGTTTGTAGTGAACAATGCGAGGATCGGCTGCCTCTCTGCTCGGTTTGTGAGGAAGGCCAGAGGATTGTGCTTTCTACGAAGTCTCTGAGGGATTTTGTGTGACTTTCTGCGAAATGTATTTTTTTTCAGTTGCCTAGGCAAAAACATGTATGTGGATTACAGCAAGAAAGAGTTCAGCATTCATCGGAAAACTGACCCCACCCCACCCCACCCCACTATTTTTGTTTCTAAAGGAAATACAAGTATGTAGTTAAACAAGTATATGTTGTGCTAATTATGAGGAAAAAAAAATTCTTTAAATATTTGTCATATTTGCATTCAAATCATAGTGTTTGTGACTCCTTTGCTATAGCAGGAGTAAGAAGAAAAAAACAAATAAATACAAAATAAATATATAAAAATATCAGCAGTGCGTACAGAAAACTACTGCCAGTGACAGAATTTGAATTTAAATATACTAATTAGAGCCATTTTTAAGAAACCAATTGTCTTGTGGAATAATAGTACTCAGTATCGTATAGACAATATTTAAGAGACACTTCAACCCATATTGAGAAGTTTTTTTAACAAGAAGTGTTCAAATATGTATTATTGATATATGCGATTGGTATTGATGGTTTCTTTTCATAATGATCTTGAAGTCTTGAAAAATAGGAACTTTCTTCCCCTCAATTATATTTTGGTAAGTGTCTCATAAAGAAGAGAATCTCTGCACAGAAAAAGCAGAACTAAAGTCAGACATGTTAGCCCAGCTTGGCATAAAAGCTGATGGCATGGGGGAACATCTTGGTTTGTCCATGTCCAAGGTACAAAAACAGTCCTCCTTTTTGAAAATGGCTCCCAAGGTGCAACTTTTCTCTCCAACGCCGCAGAAATGGGGTTACACGCAACTGTTTGAAAAGTTCTGCATTTAGACTAGATGGACAATAACAACAATAGAGTGTCATTGTTTCAGCATCTCAACATCGGTTTTTAAAAATGTTGCAGTGTTTAAATGCGAAATCTTTCCAAGCGAAAATGCAAAAAACAATGTGTTTTTACTTTACTGACACGTAAATGGGACCTGAATCAATTTTGCTTTATTGCCATCCAATATGAAGGAAACAAAACGCGGCGTTTGTCCAGGAACTTCAGCAGTTCTGTTTGTCGGCCACATCTGGTCCATGTGTTCGGACCTTGGCTTTATAATCTGACTTTGGATTGTGTTTCTTCTTTTCTTGGACATTTCCAGGGTCAAGGACCATATATCTTTTATTTGCAACTTTAACCCCTTTATTGGACAGGTGAGTCTTTTTTAAACTTCTGAATTTCTTCTGGCGTGCTGATGATAAAGGTTTTTTTCTTTTTGTTCCTATCAGTTCCCCTGACAGATCTCATTTAACTTGAAAATATATTAAACGATGAAAAAAAAAAGCCTCATGCTATTAGAAATACAATATCTGACGTGAAAGTCTTGCTCGATAACTGATCTTTTACTGGAATCCAGTAAAACATTTATTCAATTAACTGACTTTATAAGCTAGGACCTGTGATTATGTGTGATTTTGGTTACTATCTTCCTTTTTACCACGTGTAAATGCCACAATAAATTATTTTACACCGCCTTTAGAGTGATGAAATATCATTAAATAGCACTCGACATGTGGTATTTCAATTAGTGCCTTATAAAGTGTTAACACATAGTTAACATTCCACAGAAATGTACATTTCTGTTTCTCAAAAATGAAAAAAAAAAAAGGCATGTTAAACTGTGACAAACACATATTGCAACATCTCGTCAAATCTTTTTGTTTGTTTCTCACATTCTTACACATTTCAACCTTTGAAATCCTTTAATGTTGGCTGTACACTCATATTAATTGATTCATATAACATTTCCATATTACTCACATGCTCTTGTTACATTTAAAAAAGGTCTTGTAGTTCCTTCTTTTTAAAAAAAACTGTCGGTGAACTACTGTGTATCTAAAGGACAGAATGAGCTCTAAGCATAAAAACGCCATAACATTCTAAAACTTTATTTTATTTACTTTTACACATTTTGGCATGTATTAAAACATCAATAATTTAAATGAGCAAATATCATGCAATAAAATTAATAAACATGAATAATAAACTATTATGTCTCAGATTTCTCATCCTCTTAATATACAATACCAGGTATGATAAACATTTCAATAATTTAAAATCAGGATTTTGTTGCCAAACTTCTGGTTCACACAAAACAAGCTTGAATGCTCCACCAGTAAGAGCACATGGATCTCAATGTTTAACATTTACTAATTTGAAGTGATCACTGCTTCTTCGGCTATTGAACCAATTGAATGTCTACATTATTTATTTTTGCACATGTTCTCATTGCTAATATGTTCATTCTAAGGTCCTAAGGTAAACTATTTTCTGGGAACAATAAGCAAGTACCCGTTTTTGGTTATCACAGATTTTGGTCGAAGTGCAGCTACAATGGTGCCAAACCTGGAAGTCTTTCAAAATAAAACATGCTGCAAGGTCACATGAGATGTATTCTAATTCTGAACTCTTCAAGAAGAATTTAGGTGTTTCAGCCTTTTGGATCTCCCCCTACCGTGTGGATTGTTGTTGTTTTTTGTTATTTTTCATAACTTATGCCAACTTTCTCCTTCACTCGAAGCCAGGACTGGTGCAAAACATCATATCATGTCAGGGCTTATTTCACAAAGCCAGAACCTTGCTTTAAATTAAAAAGAGTAACTTTCCTTGCCTGATTTCGAGTGACATTGAATGTGAATACAGATGTAGAGGATTTACTTTCATCATGCCATTCACTCTTGTTGTTGTTGTTATTTTTCAGTATATCCAGCCATTTCATGGGTTTCCAGGTTCTGTTTTTCAAAATGCCCACAAACGTTGCACCTCGCTGTGACCGAAAATACTTGAGGATGCAGTGCAGCCTCACTGTGCGCAGCTATCAGCAAAAAGTCGCTGCTGCACAAAAGTCAACTGCTGTTAGGCAAGAAATACCTCCGACTTGCTGAGAAATTGTCACAATTGCACATCTGTTTGTGTGCAGCGAGACCCACCAGGATACAGGGGGAGCCAGTATTTTCATTGTCAATCTTCCCATCACTCTTACTGGAAAATGAAATGAGAGCATTTCCCCAACCCTAAGCCGTCCCTTTCGTATGCAATACTGTGTTGTAGTTACACTGATGAAGTTGCGTGAAAGCTGCAGATAAAAATTCATAGGTGTCACCACAGCAGGAAAAAAAAAAATCACAAATTACATGTAGGAGTTAACGAGCGTCTCTCCTTCACTTATTTATTCACACATCACCGAGTCAGAGAAATCACACTGCAAACTGTTGTCACACATGCACCATCAGGCTTTAAGTCGAAGAAAAAAAACCCCAACTTTGACCAATTTCTTCACATGCTCAGCTGAAATGTTATTTAATAGGGCCTTTAGCCCGACCAGCAGTTACCATGGCAGCTACATAATGAGTGACAGCGAGAGCTTTTGAGCGGCGACCATTGAGCTGTACTATTTCAGGCTGGATATTTCCAGTATTAATGCAGGTCTACTTGAGGTCAAGTTAGAGTTTCTTCATTACTTGAACTGTAACTGAACGATGCCGCAACACTCTTTGATATATCATAATATGAAACCTTTTATTGTATAGATTGTCAGACAGCAGGCAAAGGCGTAATGGCAGTATAAGTACATTACACAATGTTTTAGATGTTTGGCTCTATCGGTGCCCTGTGCAACAGTTTCCATCTTCCTTTGAGCCTGTGATAATGTTTCACTTAGTTTGCTTTTAACTGACGTGTGAGTGATTCGCTTCAAGCATATCTATTCAGACACACATAAAATTGATTCAAGAGAATTGTGAGAATTTGTCATACAGTCCAAGTTGATCTTAAATGAGCCAGGCCAGTAAAGAGATGCCATGATAACCTAAAAATAAGCTTTGGAATTTTTCTGTTGTGCAAAGAAGAATATTCACATTAACAGCACTTTTTAGTAAATCTTTCTATTCAGCCGCTCTTTTTCAGGAGTCACAACAGCAAATCATTGCAACTTGCACAGCAGACTTGGTTAGTTTTCATTGTGGATGATTTTCCTACTGCAACTGGCTTTCAAACTCGAAGTTAAACGTCAACCCATGTGCCACGAAAGGTGGGTGTTTTCACCATTTCACCTTCACAGTATGTATTTATGCTCAGCGAGCAATATGGTGGATAGCTTCCGATGCTGCTATCAACAGAGCTGGCTTATTGCAAGACAGATTTTTGAGGAACATGCTGCCTTTGTTGTAATTTCTAAACTTATCTTATACAGGGAGGTATGATTGGGTTCTCTTTTGTTAGGGAGACATGGCCAGTGGTCGCAACATGTTCAAAGTTACAATCACAAGACAAAGTCGGAGCGAAAAACATGTAAGCAAGTGTTGCGAAACACAATACTACACAATAAGATACGGTAGAGATAAACATATGAAACTCAAAAAAGTAACAATACTCCTTCAGCAGTCGTCTAATGATAAGCTTGAATTTATAGACACGAGTCTTTCCAGTGATTTAGAATAGGCTGACACATGTAAGGCACCACAATACTAGCTTGTTGTTATTAAGTCAGGAGAAATGGACCCAAAACCAAGATCTCATCTTATCCTGTCTTTTCGTCATCAGCATGCTTATTCTGTGTTTTCTCGTCTGCTTCAGTGCAGCTGCATTCACACAAAGCATTAACATACAAAAGAGGAGAAACGCAGAAGAGGCAGCGAGAAAGCCAAAGACAGACACTGACTTCTCAAGCTCTCACAGTTCAGCTCACCGCTGTCAAGTAGGTCAATACGACGGGCTTGACTGATTCCTCCTCTGTCCTGCTTTTGTTCCGGCTCTTGCTGAGTAGGTGCCACGGTGGATTCACCTGTTTGATAAAGGTTACACAAATGCAAAGTGAACTGCACGTCTGATCATGCATGGAAATGAACTCTGCTGCTTTCCTTTGGTCAGAGCCATAGATTATGCATTGACCTAAACATGCATAGGAATCAAATCAGACACACACAAAAAAAAAATAAACTTTGAAGACGGTAATGAAGTTCATCTATAGTTCATCAAATGCCACTGGACATGTGATGCTCTTTAAGCTTGGGTGCTTTTTTAGGGATAGATAATCTCCATGGGGACCAGCTGAGCCATTCTCACTGAAGTCATCTTCCCTCACAATTGTACATTTAGCAAAATGTTGAGCATAATGACTTGCACCCTCCACTTCACGGGCGCTCTTCCTGCACACTCAGCTGCTTCAAAAGGACCACATCTGACTCATAATAGACCTCATTAGACTTGTATTGAATAAGCTCTGAGCCGGCGTAACTTCGACTCACTGTTAGCTGCCTTTTTCTTTTTTTTTTCTTTTTTGCCTCTTCTGTGTGTATTCTCCATTAGAGAATTAAAGATTAATTGCTAAATTCTCCTGTTTAAAGCATTGATTAATTACAGCGAGAATCACTGGTGGATCCAGAAGATTAATGTCATGAGATTCGCCCCCCTTTTAGATAGCTATTGATTTTGATTTGCTCCAAAAAAAAAAAAAAAAAGCCTGTCGTCTCCTCCCAGGAGGGCAGAGGCAGCGTGAAGCACAAGTAATGTGCCAGGCGGCTCGAAATTACATTTTGTGAGGCACAGCTCCAAATATGATCGTTGTGAATTAACATTCCCTTAATTGGGCAGCAAGTGGTTGTGGTGAAGAGGTTGCCAATGGCAACAAAGAATTGAATACAGAAATACACAGAAATTGCCTATTCGAGTCAATTATTAGCAAGTCACGGAGCGATTGAAAGTAGCTGCAGTTATGGCGTTGATGTCGAGGGACTCTTCCTGTTTTGAAAATCAAATTGAGTGGATTTAGATGGTGCAAAATGCCTACTACGAGATAGCGCTCCACTGTCCACTGTCTGCTTCACGTTTTGCTCTTTCCTTGCATTGCACAACATACACTCGCAAAGGCGAAGACAACTCCATTTTTTTCTGGTTGTCACATTCATACCGTTCAATCTCCACCTCATTTGCAACAAATCAGAGCGACTGAAGCGCCTCCGTCTGTCAGAGGTTCCCTTATTATTTGTGCGCCACTGGGAGGTAGTCTTCCAAACACAGGATTATGCCCATTGTGATCTGCCTAAGCACACCATATTAGCCATATTCTCATGAAATCACATGAAAGCACTTTGAAACGCCGGATGCCTCTGATACGCCTGTGTCAGGGGAGCCGCGCACCATATCGGGGAGCGCATGATCTCTGATTCAATTATGGCTCCATTTTAAATGAGATATCGTCGCTGTAAAAATCCCAGATTGGGACGCTTTGAAATGGAAAGGGAGTAATTCACAAGACCAATGTGTGATCTGCGAAAAAAAAAAAAAAAAAAAAAATGTTGTATCAAATGGATTTGAGATGCCTACTCTCTGTAGAGCCTTCATTCTCGCTCTTTTTTTTTTTTTATATGCAGTGCAATCGCAGGTATATTTAACATTGCATGAGAACGGGGAATAGCTATGAGAGCATGCATGACACTGTGTTCATAGAAATTTGCAAATAGACAGCTGCTCCGAGTGCAAGATGAGAGGAAAAGCTTGTATTTGGAGGCCTTGCCATTGGGATCAACGTGAGTCAGGCTGCCTGGGCGGTAAAGAGTCTCTCCTCTTTCATTCTTGCCGTCTTTTTTTTATTTATTTTTTTATCACTTGAATATAATTCGGCCGTGGCAACAACTCTTGTCAAAGTCTTTTCACCATCTAACTCACCTGTAAATTTCAAGTGGTTATCTGCAAGGCTCACCTTCCCAAAACCTGTTGAACTCAATCAATGGAGCTAAGATGGACCATTGGTTGCAGGTCACGTAAGCTATGTTGGGGGAATGTTTGTCCCCGTGATTGAACCGTCTCCCGGGCCTACATTAATTGAGCTCCCTGTAATCACACGCAGGCCCCGTATGATCAGTGTCTGCAGGCCTGGAAAGGGGCGTTTGAGATTATCCTCTCACCTGGATGTTCCATTTTCAGACTGTAATCGAAATAGATTTTTTTTTCTTTTTTTTTTTTTTCTCCCACATTCTGACTGACATCCTGAATATTTCAGACTTTACCACAGCTATTCTCAAACTTTACTTTACGATCAATCCCTGAAACTTTCTGTAAATGTACAAATGCGAGTAGCAGCGGCTCTTAGAATACTTATTCTAGTTTATTCTACTGACGGTCACGGGGAGCTGGAGCTGATCCCAGCTGACAAAAGCAGGCGGCACAAGCAACATTTAACTTCAAACGCATGTTTTTTGGACAGTTGGAGGAAACTGTAACACCCAGATTTGCAACCTTCTGTCCATCATTCACCCTATCCAATGCTGAAAAAACTCGTTCATGCCTTTATCTCCTCCAGGTTGGACGAATGTATCTCATTTCTTTTTGGCATTTCCAACAAAAACCTCAATATATTCCACTCGTCCTGCATTACCTCCCTGTTAGGATCAGGACAATATTCTGCCTCATCATCCATGGAAATGCTGCTCCATGTCTCAATGAGCTGCTCATCCCACAGTCCACAACAGATTCCCTCCGTTCCAACAGCTCATCTTGCCTTCACATCCCAGGACCAAACTCAGCACCATGGGAGACGTTCAGACGTTCACTATAAATAAAATGTATTTTCATTGTTGTTGTTATTAATTAATTAGCATGAAAAGTGATGTTAAAGCCTTTGTTTCCTTTTACTGTCCAAAGACAGTGTGCTTTGATAATTGATGAATGGATCAATCCATCCATCAATAGTCATTTGCAGGTTCTCAGAAGAAGAATTCATACAAAAGCTGGTGGTTTCTGTAAAAAAATGTCACCCTCAATGAATCAAAAGAACATTTTGCACTCAGGTTTCAATAAAACAGAGGTTTTAAGACCACTTCACTTTTGGAGAATCATGTTTTTCATATCTTTCCATTTCTTTTCTCCAGAAGATGCTTCATAACGAGTGGACTGCAGTCACCCTGCCTGAGCACATCAGGAGAGAAAGTGATCCCCCGAGGTTCCTGTGTCCTTAAGCCACCTTTCAGCAAGGCAAGGACATCCAGAGTTCATTTTTACATTTCCTGTTTTGATTAGTTTGGGGCTGGAAGGGTTAAAATAGCTATCAAACTACCATCACAAATAAAAACTTAACTTTTGGAAATATTTAGTTGACACGTTCATGTGAAAAAAAAAGAAAATCCCCAAATATCTTCCTCTTTTTTGAAATCTCATGTGACAAAGTTAACTTCTTGGGTTTGTTTTCAAAGAAAACTAAAAGATTTGATCTCAGCGTCTTCTGTTTCTCTTTCATTTTCTTCAAGTTTAACGTCTATTACCTGCAGCACTCCACTCATCGTGAATGAATGGATGTACATATTGGTTCCTCTTGATAGGGCCCGGAATTAAAGTGGCACTGAATGAGTGAGCAAGTCCTCTTTGTCCTCTACGGATGTGTTTCCAATCACACCCCGATAAATCCCCTCGCAATAATGAATGAGATACATGCTCAATTCATCTTCCCTGTAAAGCTGGGCTGTCTAATTTGTACAAATATTTCTTTGGGTGGAAGCAATTAACTACAGTGATGCGCTAAGGTGACACCGCAGCGCTGAATCATACCTCAGATGGTGAACCAAAATAGGATCCAACGTGTTTCTCTTCAGTTAAATTCATTAGGGCGGAGAAGCCATTATCTCAGCAAACTGCCACAGCTGAATAATTAATCATTCCATCACTTGTTTGTTTGACCTGAATGTATAACATTTATCCCTCACTCTTTCCCCCATAATGAAATCCTCCTTTTAATTTGAGAAGGAAAAAAAAAAAAAAAAAGTTGGCGCTTCATGTTTCACCCTGCAAAATCCTGACGGTCTCCTGACTTGGCTAATTTAAAATATAATGCAATTACGTGGCACTTTTGAAACAGAAGGTCAGGAACTCCTTGAGATTCGTCTCAAGGCGATTTGGAATTCAAAAAGTCATATTGAAGCACATACAAGACACCGTGGCTTTACTATTCGCCGGGAGCTGCTTCTTCTGAATACTAAAGTCACCACTTCTCATGTCATTCCTTTGGCGAACCGTCTAACATCCAAGGCAAGCGTGTGTGAGCTTGAATATCCACTCCGACCTCCTCCCAGCTGTGTTCATGCTGCCGGTGCGTCATGGTCCTTTCACTGGTGGGAGCGTTTCCTGACCTCACACTTGAACGAGAGAAGCTGCATTCCTTAAGTCGACTGTCATCGGACTCATTCTAGCTAATGGTTTTTTTTTTCAAAACCATTAAATTAATTTCTTGTAAGATAAAGCAGAAAAAAAGATAACTATCTGGAATTTCTTTGAGGTGATATGATAAAATGATGGCAAACTGGCTTGGGACATGTTTGCAAAAGGCCCGTTGATACCCCGTTACCGGGGCTGATCCCAGCTGACGACATGTGAAAGCAGCGCAGCAGTCCGTCGCAGGAAAGACCGAGACATTTCGCACGCTCCAAAGCCCGTGAGAACACACGAAGGACATGCAAATTCCACATAGAGAGGAGCCAAGGACTCAAACGGAAAAGTTCCTTGCTGTGATGCGAGTTAAAATGTTTACAATGAAAAGTTTATTGTGAGAAAGAAATGTTTTAAATGTGGGGAAATCGTTGGTCCTGTCCCAACTGTCCCAGTTGCCATTATGGAAAAAGCATCTACACTGGGTTTGATGAAAGACATTTATCACATTTGAACCCAACATTAATTTCAATTATTATATAAATTAAATAAATCTAAATGAATTTTAAGGTAGAAATGATCAAACGCCTGCATTTTTGATTCAATGGGCTTAATTTACATCCATTTGTGTTAAACTACTACCTCCAATTCTCATTCATTGTTAAATAATGCAATACAATTTGGCTCCCTGGTGGAGGCGAGGACATCTATGCTATAAAGTTTAACAACAATTTTTATTTTTGCACATCCCAGCCATCATTTCATTTCTCTCACGGGGGACCGCGGCGGTGAAGCAGCACTGCTGGAGGCGGTGATTGTTTGTTATGGGGACACTGTAATGGGACCTTTCAACTGCAGTTTAAACCCGGATCTCTGAGAAATATGAAAAATCGGATGGCATGACTTACTTAAGATAACTGCTGAAACTTTATTTGTATGCTGGATGGTGGGATTAAACATGCAGGATCATTTTTGAACCAGGAGAAGTTTTGCCTTTCGAAAGAGGTGTCTACATACAGCCAACGCTTAGCCGATCATTTGTGTTCAATGTTCACAGATTGCTTCAAAGAGACCCGTTAACATTTCAAATAAGATATAACATTTTGAACTCTGTTCAGATCACTGCATCTCTTTTAAGAGTCGTGAAAAGAAGGGCATAAATCTAAACGTAGCTGAACATTGTACCTAAGTCCAGTGCAAGAGAAAATGTCCTGAGGTACTTGCTTCCACCAGTTTTTGGTTGGTTTTTCTTTTTCATTTATTTGTGGCTTTCTACTGCATTAGAAAGACATTTTTGTTTGTTTGTTTGTTTCTGAAAAGCTGACATTTTGAAGCAGCCGTTCAAGGCTTTCATGTGGCAATGGTCAAAACAGCACAACAATAGCAGGCGGAAGGTTAAAATAGATTTTGGCTGACAACAAGCACAGCTAATCATGTATGTGCCTGCAGTACAATGGGTTTATTTCATGCTTTTAAGCGCTAATAAAGTCAAAGTAAAACACCCTCTGTGCTCCGACGTGTCCCTCATATTCCCGGATTGATTTTTCTTATTGGCATTGATTAGCGGGTGAAATGATACAAGGACCAGCTGGGCGATACGCGGCGAGAGAAAACACGAGTTTCACAACCGCCGGCTGTAAATGGACCTGTGTTTTGTTCGCCGGGGTTGGCAGCTGCAAATAGATGGCCTTTTAAAGGATTGCGCTATTCATTAGGGTATTGACAAAGAATTGTTTAATGAGCTTAAAGAAAGGCACTAATCGCAAATGAATTAGTCCATGATTAACTTTGCATTTGTTAAGAGTTTGACCCCCGTGACTTAAGTGTTGACTGCTCTATGATGCTCCTGATGAAGCTGCACAAGAAAGTGTCATCAATTAAGGCGCAATGTGCTAAAGCGCTGCTGTTTTAATGAGAAAGTCACGATGGAAAACCAAATAAATACAGGACACACCGTGACCAAAGCACCGCTAATCAAAGGCCCTATTTTCCGAGACGTCACTGTATTTCTTGTGTAAAGACTTGTGCCAGCAGCTGAAGGCGCAGAGAATTGGCTCTCAATCAGACGAGAACTCAGAAACTCCCTCTCCTCTTCAGACTTTTGGATTTCGAAAAAAAAAAAAAAAAATAGGGAGGCAAAGATCAAGTTGCACTTACGAGACAAAGTGTGAGCAGTCTGGAGTCACCGTTTAATGATGCCCTTTGTTTGTTTTCTGGGAAATTCACTTTCTAAGCTCCTGGACTCTGTGAAGGCTTGCCAGAGAGCGGTGCCACATAAAACCCCCTTGATTTCTTATTTTATCTGCCGACAACCAAATCGATCGTCGTCCCAGCACCCCCCCCCCCCCCCCCCCCCCCCCACCTCCACAAAGAGATAGGCACCACACTGTCCATCCTACTCTCCAATCAGACTGTTTAGACCAGGCTATTTCAGGGGGAGAATGAGGCACCTGGTGGTCAAGCGCTCCTCAGTGTCTTCCAGAGACAAGTGCCTGTAAAAAAAAAGCATTGAAATTTCCCAGGATCTTGACACATCTAATTGAGATTTCATGGCCTATTTTCTCCGAGATCCCAAACCTTGCTCCTTTCTACAGCAAGCAGTATTTCCCCAAGGATCAAGATAAAAGAAATTGTTTTCAGGTTTTATTTGGTTTATGTTGCTTTAAGGGTTCTTCTTTCTTTTTTTTTTTTTTTTTTTTTTTTTTTTATCACTCTAGAGCAGCTTTTCAATAAAAGTGGGGTTTCTTTTGGTTTTTTTCCCAGTAAACAAAGTGACTGCAGTTGATTTGGTTTGTCTGAAAGGTAGTGGGAAAACAATGAATTTCAATGTAGTTTTATTTTTCTATCAAAATAATTCATGTAACTGTGTGCATAGATCTGTCATGACCGTTACCCAAACGAAAAAAAGTGTAATACTTTTCACAGCTGGATTTTTATTCATCTGACCACCACAGAGTGCCTTGAGCTCTCAGTCGCTTTGGGTGTAAAAAAAAAAAAAAAAATGTTCACATATAATCTACCTAAAATAGTCATTCTGTACCTTGCACATTGTAAAAACAGCGCTGCACTGAAACACTTAACCTTTAACAGGGCGCTCATTGAAATCCTTCACCTGAGAGATATTTTGATATTTAGTTTAGAGTGTTTAAAAGTGATTCATTGGGTTAATATCGATATGGGACACATTTCTCATTGGATTTCTGTAAAATGTTCAATTATTCAGGACCAAATATCTTGTATACAAAAAAATAAAGATACATATCCTGCATATAAATCACAAACTAGTATGTCAAAATATGAATATAGTCTAATTTGATCGAAGTTTTTCACTTTGTGGACTCATATTCCCCAGCTGAATGACTGAAGCAAGTTCATGTAACCATTTTTTTTAATTAAGATTTTGACAATGTTGGAGTTAATGGTTCCAATATGGTTTCTTTTTGGTTTTTTTTTATTAATAGTTACTGGTTTAAAGTAACTTTTGTTTTTATTTAATGACGTTAATGCAATTCATATTGGCAGACTACAAATTGACAGTAAAACTGAACAGAGGATACAGAGGAATACTGACAATTTCCATGATAACTCCTATACTGTTTTTTTTGTTTAGTTTTTTTTTTTTTGTATTTACACACAGAAACACTGTACACATAGTATTATGTCAGTTTCCAAACATTTGTCCAATGCCTTAAATATCTTTGGTGGCAAAAAAATATATATAAAATATATATATATTAGACAAATGTTTGAAAACTAACATAATTGTCATCAATTTTACAAATTCCTATATCAATGGACAGTTTTACTATGTATTACTTTATTTTGTGGTTGTTTATCATACAACATTGTTTGGAGGGAACTGAATGAAATGTGGAAGTTGCCAATAGAGGGTTAAAGACAAACTAAAACAAAAATAAAAATCCATATGCAATAAAGCTCATTTGTCTGACATCACCCAGCCCATATTATGTGTAATATGTGCTCTGAAGTCACTCTGCTGCCTTTGTCTCTGCGCTCTGGCAATGAGATCACCCAGTCTTACATTACATCGCCCTCACAGTCGCCATGGGAGGACCCACCCAAACAGGAAGGTCTACGATGGCTGACATCATGCGCAGGCATCAACCCTTCGGCACCTCAGAGAGTTAGATCAAAACTGGAAGTGATCTCAGGCCCCCGAAGGCTTCTCGTTCCCCTCATCATTTTCAAAAGCTTACACGATCGCAAGTTATTAGCATCACAGGCACAAAAGACATGAAGTGTTCTTCTGGCCGTAACATTTGATGTTCTTTCTATTTGTGTTTTTAGTCATAATCAAAAAGAAAAAAAAGTTACCTTGAGTAACCCACTATTAATATTCAAAAAAGATGAAGTACAGTGAGGTCAAATCAGAGAAGGGGAACACATAAATACCATAACACTTTGTGCTTCTCCAATTTGTGTTCTTTGATCCAAGATGGCTCATTCACCAGTGGACGGATGTGTTTTTTGGACTGCTCTCACTTTAAAACATTGAAAACGTGCGTTTTCCGGAAATTGTGTTTTGTTGTTTTGTTTTTTTCTCGACATTGCCCAAGCACTGCAAACATTTGTGAAGAAACAGGCAAGAAATTGGTACATGGTTCCTTTCTGCGAAAAGTTTTAAATGGTGGATCTGTTTTTACCTTGACCCAGATTGATGAGTGGAACTTTTTTTTTAAGCGACAGTTAAAGTAGGTCAAGGTCAAACATTTCCTGTCTGTGGTGTGAAAGCACAGGGGAAACAGAATTTCCAGCAATAAAAGCAACACTTAAAAAAGTTTAAAAGGTCTGATCCCGTGACTGATTTAACAGTTTTGATTTCTTGGAAAGATCGGACGAGGTGTTGAGTTCATACGTCAGCCTGAAGCTGTGGGGTGTTTCCAGCTCTCCTTGAGCGTCTGTTTCGTACTGCCGGGATGCCTCCCCAAACTTAAAGCTTAAAATGAAATGCTGGACCCTTGAATATTTGACCTCATTTATCTGCTTTTTGTTTTGATTGCTTTTTATTAAACTGTCTTTGCTCAGCAGAATGATCTCTGCAGCAACATTTGTGTTAAGCCTCCTTCTTTTTAATTTTATTGATTCATTCATTGCACTAATGTGAACTTTTTAGTATGTGTCCCTCTGACCCTCTAGTTTTTGTTCTCGTTACATGCGATGGCTACTAGTGCTGCAGATTTATGCACAAGGAAACGTCCACCTTTGAAACCTACTCCTTAAACCTTTTTTATTATGTTAACAAAAGACTATTCTGATAAATGGGAATTTCTGTGTGTGGTTTTCCTCTGGTACTGCTCCCACAGTGCACAATCATGCACGTGAGGTTAATTGGTGACTCTAAATTAAATTGCTCATATACATGAGAGTGCGTGGTTCTATCGCTCTGTTTGCCCTGTGATGGACGGGTGACCCGTTGAGGGTCACTCAGTTTTCCCCACTTAGTCACCTGGGGATCTGGCCTAATTTGGATGATGGATGAATCTTACTAGAACGTCCCATTATCAGATATTCAGCCACATGGATCCTGGATACTTGTCTCAGTCAACACATCTCGTCAATGCATATTTATTAAACTGGATTCTTGAACTCATTGTGGTAATCCTGTTGTTACACACTGAGGGGACGACGGTGGAATTTCAGCCTCGTCCAGGTGCTCAAAAAAATGTTGATTTCAACACAAA
The DNA here is from genome assembly GCF_963383615.2 of Lipophrys pholis. Lineage (NCBI taxonomy): Eukaryota > Metazoa > Chordata > Actinopteri > Blenniiformes > Blenniidae > Lipophrys > Lipophrys pholis. Next base: position 17,168,019 of record NC_137646.1, on the reverse strand, counting down.
TTCCGTGATTATTTGCAGAAACTGAAAAATGAAAGAGCTGATAAGGTAAAAACAAACAACACGTGAGTCGAAAACGGTGTCTGGCTTTTAATTAGCATACAAATAAACTGAGTAGTATTCAAAAGGCATGCGTTATCTTATGTGAAAAATAACTGAGCAATGCTGAAGTTCCTCTCCCAGGAGAGCCCTTGCCAGTTCATAAAAATCTGTTCTATCTCATTTAACATTCTGCCTCTACATTTCCTTCTGATCACAGCAATCTTTGTGCTAAAAAAAAAAAAAATGGGGGGGGGGGACACACACATCCAAAGAGATCCTTTACAGCAGTTTTGCTTAATACCCTCTTTTGGAGCCTTTCAGGAAAGCTCATCTCCACACAGTTTTGTCCACTCCCAGCAGGGAGCATTAATAATCACCCCCATGCTACACCGGGACCATTGTCACACAAGAGGCTGCGACACAAGTGCCGTTAATGTCTCAGAGGAACCACTATTGACATCTTGGTCCTATTGCAAGGAATAGTGGGGAGACAGAGAGCCTGCGCATGATAAAATGCTGGCCTGTCATCCTCCACAGGTTTGCCTGAGCGTGTGCAGGGAGCGCGCAGAGGTCAAGAGCATTCACCCTCGACATTTAATAGCAAGAGGTGGGGCCCACTGGATCAGTCATACAGATTATCGGTGTACAGCCAGGAGATGAGATGATCCACATGGGACGAGGGCGGAAGGAGGAATGTTTTATGAGGAAGGTACTTTGCTCTTTTCTAAAATGTTGATAAATAACAGGATTCATCATTATATTTCACTGTTGAATGGGGTGTAAAAACATTGGTTTAGCGTGCTACAGGCTGCAACCATTTATGCTTAAGTTGTTCAAATTGTCATGATGTTTTTTTATATTATTGCATGTTTTGTTTGAGAAACCATGAGTATGTTTTGCCCGAAAATGATGTAAACTGTGTGTGAATCTATGTGAAGGGATTTTCGGTGCTGTGCCTCAACGTGACTTTCCAAACTGGAGCGGAACAGTTTTTCCACCCCTATAAACACGTAGCTTCAGCTGTCAACAATGCTGCGACACACACCAAAACACGGATGAAACACATTGTTTTTGCACTGAAGGGAAGAAAAATATTGATTTGCGCTTCACGATTACATTCAAATCAGGTTTGGAAGACATAGTTTAGTTTGCTTTCGGCTACAAGTGTATGCCAATTATATGTTTATAAGTTTTCAGATATACATCTGGATGGGATGCAGGTTGTTTGAACAGTCGGAAAAGTCAAACCAACAGCAGACGTCTTTAAGCGACGCACCTTGTCACTCCTCTCAGACTCAAGCGGTAAGCTTCTGCTTGTTTTTTTTTTACTAAACACAAAACACCACTCTGCTATACTGTTACATGTGAATGAAAGTGTCTTTATTTAATGAGTGAAAATGTCTCACATATTTATACATTACTGCATGTTTTCTAGTTCCAAACTTGGATATGAATAGACATGTGGTACTTGGAGGAGAAAATAAAGAATCTTTGCAAATTATTCTAATAAATGCTGTTAATTAATCTGAGTTCTCATGCATAACTTTACCTGCTGCTTGGCCAAATGAGCCAGAAGCCACAAGGGTCACATGTCACAGATATCTATGAGTCGCCCAGGCAGAAATGAGCACCGCCAACTGTAAGAAGTCTCTGCCTAATTATCAAAACACAATATGTGAGAAGAAGAAATGCCTCTCATTGCTTCAGTGCTGTCCAAATGCTTTTAGATATCCTCACTCTATATTAAAGATGAATTAGGATCAAGAACCAAGCTCTGACCTCCATTCCCTCTAAGAAGTATTTTATATTTGTGGCCTTGAAATGTTGATGGCTACACGATGCCAGTTCGGACGGCCAGCACGTTTCTCTCCATGTAAGTTTTATTAGTCTGGAAAGGCGTTTCCGGATTAAACATTTGGCCAGTTTAGTCCGTAAGGCTTCCTAACGAGTGTTGGTTGGATTGATAATTACTTCAAATATTAGTCTCTACCTAAAAATTATGCCTCTTTAGCAGAGGTTATATTCAGCGCTGTACCTTTAAGGCCTCACCACACCTCCTGCATTCAGGAAATTGATTTCCACACCAGCAGGTTTTTTTTTTTGTGATCCAGGAAGTTCAACTGATGCAAACAACAAAGATGGCTTCAAGCATGCAAAACAAACAACTGCTGCTGCTGCTGCTGCAAGTAAGACAAGTGTGGAGAAATCCAATACAAGCTGCACTTGAGCATTGAAGTTGACAGCTGAACTATCAGTTCAACGGGAAAATGAAGAAGATGTTTGTTGGTCCAACCCCTTGCTTTTCTTTCCTGATTCAAGAGGTGCAAGCATTGTTTCAATGCATTTTCCTTCTGATCACCAAGAGGGGTGTTTGTGACTGGCAAACTCCAATATGTCCACTCTCCCACACTGTGTTATACAACATTGTCTCCTTGCTGGAACGACGACGGCTGATTTCCTGCTGCTCCCTGGTTGTGAGGTGGTTGGTGGTTAGCCAGGAGCGTGCTGCGAGGGCCTGACAGGAAGACAGTGCCGGACTAAAGCTGCAGGAGTGTGGTAAGATCTGCTAATAATTGTTGCCTTGGCTGCCATGCAGGGAATTCTCTCTCGGTATTTTTCAATACGCCAGTGTCCTGCATGTATTTGCAATTTGGTCAATCTGAAATCCCAAATTATTGACAGCAAGACTGTGATGTCGTCTCTGGATGTTAAATGAAATGAGAAAGTAGCTCCGCCGCACCGAAAGTGAGAGACCTGATTTGTCCATTTGATCAAATGTCATGAAAAAAATAGTTTGGCAGCCCCCTAACAAGGTGTTAATTTGCTGCCTCAGTATTTTTACCATCTGACTCTATTACTGGAAACAAGTCACAGAAATAGTGACGGCCTTCAACTTTGCTGATTTATCCTCTTGCGTTGACCCCGCTTTGTATCTGATCTTTTAAATATAATCTACCTGCAGCGCGAGTCTGCCTGACATTCTTTTGAGACACACTTTTGCAAATCACCATTAAAAATAAGGGCAATAGGTCCATGTTCTCTTTCATTTTAAGAGTTCTTATATGCAATCTAAATGCTAATGATCTAATTGATATTTGTGAGCATGAATAACGTCCCCAAAGCCGGAAACCAAAAAAAGGAAGACTTCGACATGTGCTGTCATCTAGATGTAAAGTCTAAGAATACCTTTTAAGAAGACTGATTTTAATGATTTTTTTTTTTTAAGCCTCAAAGTGTTTCAGCACAAAAAGATCTTCAAAATCAACCTTTTTAATTGTATAGCCAAACTTCACATATTAATGACACCAATTCTGAAAATTTGCACAAGGTCAAACTATCTTAAGTCATTTACAGTGACAACTCCTGACATCACGTCTCAGTCTGATCATCAGACTTGTGTTTTGTTTTCCCGCCCGTACACAGCTTCGGCTGTCATTAATGCTGCGCACACATGAAGCACATTGTTTCGGCACCGACAGAACAGGAAATGATGTGTGGCGTGCACAGGCGGGCCTCATTCATGCCGTGACTGCTTACACCTTTTCCTCAAATGCGGCATAATCTGCTTTCTAAAACATTTATTTGTGTTTCTTCTTCTTCTTTCTGTTTTATTTTTTTTCTTCCAGCTCGGCGCAGTCACCAGAGCTGTCGAACCACCATCAGACATCTTTAATCTATTCTCCAGCTGTGAGAAGCTCTTCCCAGGATGCGCCGCCAAAGGCAATTTCACCCGTTATTCACTGACTCTTTCACATACAGTATCATCCGGATTACTTGGATCCCTCCTCAGTGATATTGATGAAATGGAAGTACCCTTTGAGAAACCTCAACTTTGTTTCTTATACGGAACATGGGCGGTAGAGGTTAGCACTTTTGTTTCGCAGCAAGAAGGTTTTTCTTTGTCTGTTTTGAGTTTGCATGTTCTCACTGTGTGCACGTTGGTTATCTCTGGGTGCTCCCACAGCTCAAAAACAAGAATTTGAAATCCCCATTGGTATGAATGTGAGTGTGTGTGGGTGTGTTTCTCTGCGTGTCTGCCCTGTGATTTGCTGACAGACTCTAGAGGGTGTGCCCCGTCTTGCCTTCACCAGTAGTCAGCTGGGATTGATTCCAGAGCCCTTTGAATTGGACAAAGCTGCATAGAAGATGGATGAATCCTCCATTTGCATACATGTAATTTAAGCCGGTTTTCATTTATTTGTCAAGTTGCCAAATTAACAAAGGGGAAAAAAAAATAATAATCATTTGAAACAAGTTAATATGATGTGAAATCTAACTGAAGAGTTTTATTTTTCTACCAACTTGCTTTAGTATCTTGTAACCCTAAGTTGGATAAAAGTCTGTCGGGAAGAATGAGAGTTTTCATGGTTAAAGGATATTTCATGACGTCGCTACATAAGCACTTTTAAAAGTCCGGCCTAATTAACACCACTGTGTGAAATGTATGTATAATTACACATTATTTCACAAATTATAGCTTTAAAAACATCACAATATGACAAATTAGTCTTTCACTTCTTCAATTTTTTTGGGGGGGGGCAAAATGGTACTACAATCATTTAAGAAGTACTCTTGAATATGAGCTAATGAATGCATACAATTAAATTATGACATAATATCTCTTGTACTGTTTTTAAAGGTCCCTATGATCAGATATGTTATCATTACTGTATATTCACAGTGAGTGCACTGACAGGCAGAGTGATAGTGTTTCAAATTGTGAAGGAGTGTTGTGCTTTGTCATCATTTCACTGATTCTACACTACAATATTTTCCAACCTATTCACTCAACTGCTCTGTAATTGCCATTAATTTAACGAGCTTTGAGAAAACGGGAAGAAATGTGGGAGTTAGTGTCGTCGCTTGCTTAGTGAAGAGTTAAATTGCATGTTTTTGTATTCAGGGGTTATCGTTTGAATACAGATCATATTTTAGTAGCCTGATATTAACGTGTGTTCCATCAGCCACAGAAAGTGGGATCTGTTTTCGATTACTTGTCAAGTTGTGCCTTATTGTTTTATTGAAATTGCAACCGAAAAACTTTGAATTCTGATTTTTAATTAAAGACACTTGCTAGAAATACATTTGCACATGAGGTTTTTTTTTTTCTCAGATCACTGTTGGAGTACACAGAACATAATGAACTTTTAGAATAACATTTAGAGGAAATCAAGTTGAATTAATACTGTATCGACAAGCATTTAGAGTAATATAAAAGCATAAATTGAGAACTAAAACCAACACACTTCTGTTCATATCCTATGTTGTGCAAAAGGAATAGAGAGCTGACTTGTATCTTTTCAAAAAGTTACTTCCATCAGACACATTTTTTTCTTAGTTGAGCTGACTTGTAAAAATGATTGGGAGCTGCTAAAAGCCCAAATGGTGGGCTGTAATGGCTCATAAAGGTTTATGTTTGCCTTTTTGCTCATTTATTTTGGTTAGTGGAAAGGCTAACATTGCAAGTTTCCTCCATTGTTCATTATTTTACGATTTAACACAGTAATGTGGAACATATCAATTATAGAAACCCAGAAAGGTATTTTAGATAGAACAGGGATTTTTAGTTTAGCCTCTAAAAATTGCTTTATCTGTAAATTGAGAGTACTCCTACAGCAGACAACAGCACAATCTGTGTTTTTGTACCATAAAATGAAGTGTTTGTATGCTTAGTTGTTTTAACTAGTGTTGTCTGGAATTAGGTGATTTAGAAGCTTTGACAAAAACATGCATTTGAATCTGCATGTGCATTGATTTAGTAGGCAATAAGACCTGCAGCCCTGACTGTAGGATTTTTGAGGGCAGTAAATGATCTTATAGTGTGCTGTTGCTGCATAGCCTGATATGTTTGAAACACTCTCTCCAGCTGAGAGCATCGATCTCTCCTTCACTCGTATCGATGCACGCCTAACTGTTGCTCCACCCTCTGCAAGTCGACAAAAAGATGTGCATGGGATAACTCCTGCAGCGTGCATGTGCTTTGCAGGCGTGCATCTTATTGTTCTGACTTCGATATGACAAGAAAACCAAAAAAAAAAAAAAAAAGAGTAAATGCTGTTTTCCTCGGTTATGTCGGGGTATCCGGATTCACGCCCACCTTTTGTTCGCCTGTGCGGGGCTGCAGGGTGGCGGCACGGCTGCGTTCACTGCCGCTGCGTCCCCGGAGAGGCGCGCTGTCCGCGGTGCTGAAATCCCCGCAGCGTTCAGCAGCTTTCAGCACCGCGGACAGCGCCTCTCATCCCCACATGCTGACGTGAGAGTGCGCAAATGTCGCACATAGTGCATGATGTGGCAAAAAAAAAAAAAAATGGATTAAGTGACTCTAAGGAGTGGTTTAATTGCCTTTGTTAAGCTTTCAAGCACAAAAAAACCCCCAACCAAACCCAAATCAGGTGAACAAGGCGCATGACTACAATCCTATAGTTTGATGATGCTGACAGTGTTTTTGGATAAAACACGGGTTATACTACGCTGGCCCATGCCTGAGCAATGCGATGTTTCACTTGAAATGCCATATTTAGCCGAGGGAAAAAAGGCTCGGTCGTTTTGAGTGACTGGGGCGAGGACGAATGGCATCTTGTGATGTTGGAGGAGACGAGCGAGCCTGACGAGGGGCGCGTGAGAGCCAATAGTATTGAAGAGCCTGCGTGTGCACGAGCGCAGGATGGGAGCCACTCCGGGTATACTTCCGCGTCCAATGCAACGCTCGTGTGTAGGTTGAATGGATGAAACGGGGAGTGCGGAGAGGTATAGGCGCGCTGTGATACGGCCGTATATAATCGCCGGCAGGACTATCTTCCTTTTAAAGACCACCTCCTCCTCGCGTTGGTTTCCACTCAGTGATGTCGCGTATTTGTGTGGCGCACCTGTAAAGAGCGAGACAGGCAGAAGCCGGCTTTTTTAATTATTTGATTCCTTTTATTTCTTCTGTTCTTTTTTCCCTTTTGTTTCATGCATTTGCTGAAAGGAAATCATTTCTGTGTTTTGATTTAATAAATATTTCATTTCCTCATTTTATCTTGTTTGTGTTGGCTTTTTATGTTTCCAAGTTTGAACTAAGAGAGCGGAATTCATCATTTTACGAGCTATTGGCCAGGTGTTTCATTCAGAGATTGTTTGCCTAAGGACGTCCCTAACTTTCATTTGTAGAAACGGTAAGATATTTTTTTCCACATTTGCTCCTTCACCTGAATCCTTTTTTGAATCGATATTTTCTGTTTGAGGACAGTGTGCAGAGAAGATCATGGATTCATCTGTTATAGTCTCAGGCTGTCTTATTGCATGTTGACGGCGAGATGGAAAGTCGCCGTGATGCATTTCTGTTTCCACTGACGGATGATTTTCGAAACCAGGGACCTGCAATAGGCTTTCTCCGCACATGTGCTCAATTTTTCCAGACGTGGACGGAATGTTATTGCTCCGGTGTGTAGAAATATAGGCCTTGGTACAGTATTGAAACGTGGGATCCGCATAGTAGTGAGCTTTATCCCTGCTTGTCAAGGGAATGCGTTGCAAATAAAAAATTAAAAAAATGCATGGGTTGAAAGCAGCTGTGAACTAATAGACGTATTACTCCTATTTTGAATCTCTGCTTTATTTACATTTTTGGAAAAATTGCATTTTATGTAAAATTTTGATTAATCAATAAAAGACGGGCTATTGAAAGGATAGTTTGCTTAAATGTAATCTCCTGGAAAATAGCCCATGGGGCTGTGGATTCAGTGTAACTCTAAAAGTAGTGCTATATAGGTTAAGTGCAGCCTGCATGTTGTGCTACTTGGAGTTGCTGGATGAAGTTCTGCTATCACAGGCATATTTTTTGTTTTTGCATTTCAAAGCAGATCTAACTTGTAAAATGTACTGAAGCTTTCTATTCTGACAAAAGACAATAAAAAAAAAAAAAGAGTCTTGATTTAGATGTCAAGCCGTCTACCGCCAAAGGCATTTATTCCAGTTTAGGTTTGGTCTTTTAAAGCCCACCTACAGATCCTTATGTCTGTCCTGTAGGCGTTGTTTATAAAAAAAAAAAAAAAAGCGGAGGTGGATTTTCAAATAGAATTTTCTTTTCATTTAATCTAATTAAACTACTCCTGATTTGGTTTGGTTTCCCCTCTTTGGCAGCCTGATTGCTGTGTTTGTTTCTGGGCGCAGCCCTCACGTTGGTTACCTCCACGTGTTTCAAGTTAATTAGTTAATTGTCTACTTCCGGGAAGGGGGGGCGCACCCCTCCGCTGATTGGCTGAGCCGCTGACGATTTTATTTAGGGTGGCCGCATTCCCGCCACCGCCCCTAATCCGCGAGGAAAGACCGTGACCCAAAGTCCGACACCGGCAGACTTAACACAACTTCTTATCCGCGATCCCTTAAGGTAAGACGCCAAAAAGGTGCAAAAAAGTGCAAATGCAAGCTCCAAAAATGGTCCTGTCAGGAAATTTGTTTTCTTAAAAATTGCTAGTATTAGCTAGTTAGCAAGGCCCAAATAACCAAGGCGTGTTTAAATCTTAAGTTAGACTAATGTTACTTGACTTATTTTAATCGTAGAGGTGGTCGTTTAGTTATAAGCTGAATTCGGGTGTTGATTAATATAAATCTGACTTCAAACGAGCTTCTTAAACCCACATTTCGTGACGCGGTTTAGCTAAGCTCTACTTTTGGGAGTCGCCCAGACCAAGGTCAAAAGAAACATCTGCTCTGTAACCTGGTATACTTTTTTTTTTTTTAATTATTATAAAAAAAGTGTAAATACGAAACGTACAGTGTGTTTTAAGTGCGAGAAAAACGTGTAGTTTAATTAAGCCTCTGCGCAGTTTGGCTGCAGTCCCAGGTGCGGCTGGTTAACTAATTAAACATGGAGGCTCCGCCATCAGCTCCCATGTCAGAAACCTGGAGACAAATTATCCTCCCAACTTTAGCGTTTTCTTTTTTGTTTTTTTTACTCAGTCGAAGCATTTTTAAACCCTGTTCCTACAAAAACCTCGAGGTTCCTACTTTTAAATTTGCTCTATAGGCTATAAATCCATCATATGTGTCCACAGAACCTAGTACAGTGTCATAATGATGGATGTTTCTTTCATCAGTACGAAATAGTTTTTGACATTTCAAGCCAAGTGATGCAGATGAACATCAGCAAGGATGTGTTTCTTTGTGATTTTTAGACTCGGTACATATAAACCAGATTTTTTATTTCTTGCCTGAAAGCTGTTGAAGAATAATTAATCTTAAGATTTCATATCTTAGTGGTGGTGGTGGTTGTTGTTGTAGCATCCGGCTTTGAATATTTATTGAGTCATAGTCATCGAGTGATAGTTTGTAGTGGGTGATATACCTCTGTTGGGTTATGAAAAGGTTACAAATGATGGAGCAGGCAGCTGTGGGCTAAACCGGTTCATTTCTCTGGGGGTTGCCAAAATACAGGAGGCTTCGATGGCTGCAAAGGGTCAGGAAAGGTGGCTCGTATGTAGCTCTACGTTCAAACATGTCTTCCTGTACTACTATTAACATAATTTATCAGTGTTTAAACACGTAATGTGAAATACTATTTAAATATTGTGTGTGTATATATATATGCATGCTACAGTAGTGCTTTCTCTAATTCGTTTTAAAAGCTGATTTGGTTTGGCGGTTATGGTACATGATTCCCATATTTGAAGTGAGTGATATTAGAAGCTCAGGAGCTCTAAATTCAACTGAAGTGTCACTGTGGATCTAGTCAAAAGTATATTGTGGAGATCTGCTGCTTTTAGGCATTTTTTGCCTCCTCTCTCTCCATGCAGCGTCCACAATTTCAGCAACCTCGGTGCTGCTGAGAAGGACAAGAGATAAGAGCGGTTGTCTTGATGTATTATTGAGCCTCCACGTTTGCCTTTCTAAATAAAGCCTGCTGACAGAGTGACTAAAATACAGGACAGTGAGTGAACTTCCAAAGGCCACACATCACTGTGCTCTGTACAGCAATGTGTGCTGCTGTCAGAACTGGGTTAGTGTACAGCGAGAGGCTTTAGCAAAAAGCAATTTTGCCTCCTTTGTCCTTCTTAAATGTCCATCCCATCCCCCTTTCTGGCTCTCACCGCGTTGTCCTCCACTACCCATACATCCCCACCCATGCAGCCGAGCTTGTTGTGGCTCTGTGGTTGTTGAACGGGACTGTTTTCATCCAGCTGCTGTTGCCTGTTGGCCACATGGTGGCCCTGCTTCTGCATCCCTGGGTCATTACTAGAGGCCTGCAATCCAATGCCCTTGAACCCCTTCACTGGATAACAGCAGCTTTTATATACAGCCACATCTTTTATTCCCTGAGGTTGTTTGTGTAGTTTGTGTGTGTATGTCAAGGCGTGTAGGCCTGTACTGATAGTAAACCGAGTGTAGATATGTCTTCTGGTGTGTAAATGTCATAAATTGCTTTATTTGTATAGTAAACAACTTTAGTGGGGGGGTTTATGTGTTTTAATATTGAGGAAATAGTCAAATGCAGCATAACTTGGAGCAGACAAAATTTAAACCACCACCTGAAGAAATTTTAAAAACAAATTTTCTCACTTTTTATTTTAACTTTGTCATTTGTACTGTTTTTTTTTTTTTTTTTTTTTTTTTTTTTTGCCATCTTCATTTTTCCTGCCTATAACATCAGTTTTTTGGAGCACTAATTTAATTTTAAACAAGTCCAGTCTATTTTTCCTTCTCCTTTAAACTTAGTGTCTGAATTCAGGCATATTCCTGCATTTAACTCAATTCACTGTATAGTTTCAGCACGTGTTCCTTTGAGCGTACTTATCTGTAACTAATATTGGATAAACAAAGAAACTTTTCCAACATGTATGCTTTAAAAAAACAGAATTCAGTGTATCTGGAGCAGTGACATGTGGGTTTTTGTACATAGGCGCTGTTGCAGCAGCGAGGCAGTGAGACTCAAAAGGCCTCTGGTCAACATTTCAGAATAAGTCAATATTGATGAACATGTGTTACAGCCTCTTGAGTAATATAAACTTCCCAACTGAATTTTATTCAGGCAAACTTGTTGTTTTTTTTGTTCACCCGAAGATTTTTTTTCTCACCAGCATTGCTGGGATTTTTTTTTTAAGAAATGTTGGTGAGAAATTGTGCACATCTACTTTGGAGGCAGTGTGCCAATTATAACTGTGAATTGCATCACTTTTCAGTATTATTCTGACGTGCTCTGGCTGGCATGGGAAAATCGCTGCATAACTACCTTTTCTCAACTCGACCTGCTCATCCATGAACATGGACTTATTTTTACTCATCCTTTGAATGTCAATGTGCAGAAAAGCTGGTTAGGAACAGTAAATCTACTGTAGGATTATTTTGAGATATGGACTCTTACGAGATGGGTGTTTAAAGACACAAGGAGCATTTTGGATTAAGTTTTGTTACTTTGAAGGATTTCAGTGGATCAGGTGCAATGTAGCTGTTAAAGTTTCCATGATTAAATGCATGCAAATCTCTGTAAAACGTTCCCAACAACTACGTGTTTGAGCTCAATCCCAGATGGATGGTTGTTAGTTTGGTACTTTATTTACCATTAGGCTGCTTTTATTGCATTTCATTTTATTTAACCAGGTACGAGTAGTCTTAACCTCTTTTTCTTTTGCGCCATTGTATGTTCTTTGCCTTTGCACTGTTGCTGTGTGGGTAGACTAGTCACATCTGTTTTCAGCTGGGGTATTTTGAACCGTTACTTGTAGGCTTTTAGTTTTCAAGGACAGGTTGTGCATGTCAGTGTGTGCACTCTGAAGTTCTTTACTCTGCAGCTTGTCACGCATACTTGGTCAATTTAATCCTCTGAGGAGCTAGTAGCAGAGATTCCTGCCTCCTCACTTAAAGTGCTCAGTGTCACATCAGTACATGCTGATCTCACTGCGGGTTTCAGGTTCAAGTTAAAGAAGTTTCATATTCAGTCAGACCTGAATATTGGGTAACATCAAAAATCTTGCTTTAATTCTGCTGCATCTTTCTCCTCCACACTAATGCAGAGTTTCTCACAGCGGATCTCATGACAAGTCTAAGATCTTGTTTTGCAAACATTTTGGAAATGACTCGTTAATTGGTGTTCTCCTCCAGCAAAGAGAGAAGCTATTAAATGTTAATGCTGGCACATGTGAAATTTTCAAAAAGTCATTGGTTTGAGATGTGGCAGTCATGTGGCGTCTTTGACCTAGTGAGAGTAGATTGTAGTAGATTGATTGATTAACGCAGGTGCTGACTTGTACACAGTTTTTATTTCAGACCTGGAAGAGTGTCGACACTCTTAGGGTTGGCCAAGTTTCTTATAAGCAGCCATTTTCAGCAGTACTCCTTAAAAAGTGTATTTACAAAGTAAATTAGTCGATTTCACCAGAACATTGTCAATACTATGGTTTTATCTCTGTACAAAAGAGATGGCAGTGGAAGAAGAAAAAGTAGTTGTGGTAGAATAAGGTGTTTTTTTAAGATATTTTCACTCAGTCATAACTTTTTCTTTTTAATTATGGAGAGAATTTGATCAGAATTGCTGTTGTCAGGTCAAAAGAAAGTACTGATTTATTTTATTAACAAGCTTCATTGAGATGTTGCAGGAATGTAGAAACTGATTGGCATAAACTGCAGTTTTATATCCTTTTACCATATTTGAAACAAAAGGACACATTTTAGAAATACATGTGCTCTTACTTCGACTGCTCCAACACTGAACTGGCCCTCCAATTAGCTGACACTGCCAACATTGTAGAAATGCAGTAAATTCTGAAAATGTAACCATTGCATTTTATTTTTTAGGTCTTATCTATTTGTGATATGTTACTATTTAATTTAGCTGACTCGTACAGAATGCAGGTCTGCTACCTGCTTGTTACTGACTTCATATGAGCTTTTGTTTTTGGCTGTACGTCCCTTCAGTTTGATCAGCTGTGAAATCTTGTTTCCAAACACCCACATAGTCACTTTTCCTTGTAATTAATTTGCACAATCGGTGAGTTGCTACAACACAGCCAGTGCCACCAGCTTCAGAGGTTAAATGATAATGCATGGGCACAGAACTGACATCAGAGGTGATCGCTTGCATATCAAGCGAAGCTCTTAAGACTGCTACATGCCGTCACAATGACAGTATTAAAGTTAGATGTGTTGACTGCGTTTGAATCGGGAATTGCTGTATTTTCCCTGTGTGAAGCCTTTTCTCCCCCCTGAGAGAAGACTATGGGATGTGAAAGTACCAATAACTAAACACGCTGCACTTTAATGAGTCCTAAAAGGCAGCCTGCTCACTGGGGTAATATTGAGGAGGTGGATGGGTTTTTCTTAGCAGTGATAGGGAAACAAAAAAAAGATCTTTTGTGGTCTTTATCTGGGCCTGGTTTCTGACGCAAACTCTGAGGCAAAGCCTCTAGGGGAACAAGACGCTCTGCACTAAGAGGAGGCTGCTGGCTCGTTGCACACAGCGAAAGCCTTGACTGAAATTTTTTTGGGAAAGGCGTCTTGCCAAGCCTCCTGTTCCAAGTGTTTATCTAATGAAATATTTCTTCCTTGTGGCACTATCTCAAGTGGGACAAAAGCCAGGTTTGTGCTTTGTACGTATCATGAAAGGTGAAACGTATAAAATAGGACTTGAAACAAGTCAATTGCGCCAACAACAATATGTTCTCTTGTGACCTGCTTCTCTTCTCTTCACTTTTTAAAATTTTCTTTTACTGTGCACATGGTTGGTGCTGTGTGTAAAGGAAATACATGCTGACGATTGCAGTTTTTAAACCCATGAAAAACTTTGGCTGAATATCATTCTTGTTTTTGAAATGTCTCTTTGTGCCCCGCCTGTGTAAACGCAATTGAAAGTTTTTCCGTCCCCAACTGGGTTCACTTGGAGACAAATAACAGATGGAAATGGCAGTAGGAGGATAAAGTTAGACCCATGGAGTACAAAGTCACAAATGAAAAGCTTCTGGTTGATATGGTGGCAATGCTGACCGTACTTATTTCATCTATTAGTGCTATTTTTGTGTAATTTTGAAACAGGTGGCAAATTTAAGATCGACTGATGGCAATCTGCTTTACTTGTCATGGTGTGTTGCAAAAATAAAATATTAACACTCATAGCATTTATAAAATTAGAATGATGAAACAGTCTGTCACAATTATCACCTTCATCTGTTAAATATTTATGTCAACTTCAGTAAAGTTCTCTTTTAAAATTGCTTTATGGATTAAAAGCAGTTTTCTTTAAAGATGTGACTCATAGATAATTCAAACTCGAGCATAATAATTCATGTACAGAATGAATTGAAACCTGCAAATCACACTGAACTGAGACAAATCTGAGGTGTTTCAAACAACTCTGCTCTGACTAGTCTGTGCTAAGCTAGTTATTTTAGTAAATCAAAAGTTGGAGCTTGAGTTACTGCTGTGATTCAGGTCGGTTTCTAGTCAAAGGAGATGTTTTGGACAAAATGTGTTTGTGGTACATTTGTATCTGGCAGTGTATATAGTGACAAAGTGAATATTGGAAATCAATTGAGAGCCTTCATCAAATAACAGACTTTAAGTTCTGTTTCTGTAACATCAGCAAATTATATCCTTAACAATTAAACATTAAATCATAATAGGGCTTCAAGTAATGAAATCTGTTTGTCACAAAATTCTTCTGCCTATGGATTTTCAACATAATTTTTGTAGGCATGCACTGTATTGCCGTACAGCACTGTAAGCTCTCCACTGCACACTTCATGGCTAAGACTGCAGCTCATTTTAGGATTAGAACCTTTGCATATTAAAAAAAATGAGGATAAAGTGCCAAAATTTTCATTTTAGTGAGTTTGTGAAAATTGATAAATGGTATTTTCTGAGATATAATGCTAATAATTACACTGGACTGGCTGACCTCCAAACTTTGCCATTGTCTCGCTAACCCCGCCCCCCCATCCACTGGGTGAAACGTATCTGTGGTAATGGGTCATGTGGGCAAGAGCTCCGTTTTGCTGGATGACTGTTTTCTATTTTTGCTTAGGTTATGTAGTCACTGGGCTTTGACCTTGATTTAGGGACATGCCAGGGAATCAAGTGAGTCATGTCTTTGCACTTGTGCAATGCATCGCTGGCACTGCACATTTTGTGGACGACGCTTACCAGTGTGGTGAAATTAAGAAACTGGTGTTATTTCATAAAGTAAAGAAACAAAATATGAATGCACTCATTCTGTTTCCACCAAAACATTTAAATCAGATGCTGTTCACATTCACAGCTCATGCGGTTGTCCTAAAATAGCTTTTTTTTTTTTTTTTTTTTTTTTGTCAAACCATCAGAAAATTAGCAGATTAAATTAACCATATGAAACATGAGAGCACGACAAAGTCTGTTATCTTTTGGCCTCCAGGCAGAGCGCGTCAGTCAGTAAGCTGTGAAGCGAGGCCGCTTCTCTGTGCTGCATTTTCCTATGTGTAATCTGTGCATCACGCCATTTTACACATGGATTCTGATCTGCTAAATATCTGCAAACGGTGAGATGAGCATATTGTCCCTGACATGAGATGAATATGGATTCGGCTTGGAGCACTCTTGCACTGATTTTACTACTCGAACACTGATGACTCAACCAGAGTATTGGCTAAAATCCACTGTGATCCCGTCCCAGAGGACTCGACAAACAAAAAGTGGTGTTTTCCTTTTCTTTGTGGCTGGTTTTCTGCTGCAGGTGAGGACAGATGTAAATTAACCTTATGTTTGCCTTGGATTGATGGGGGACGGGGATGGGACTCTTTGCATATTCAGGATGCAATGATCAGTGCCTTCCGCTTTTTTCTTCCACTGCTCACAATAGGTTGAGGTTCAGTCAACCACTTGATCACATGATGCATCTCAGTTTAGAGGCATATTGTAACGAAATTTATTCACTTAGTTTACAGATGACTGTTATGCCTGTATAGTGTTCGCAGATACCAAGTTGGCCGCTGCGCATGGGAAATATCTCTATTCTGTGTGGTCGAAAATCGTCGGAAAAGGAGGGGAAAAGGCTTTTTCTTTTGTTTTGCAAAACACATTTTGGTTGTACCGATGTGTCAAATTAATAATCGATCGCGTCTGCATAACAATGCATATTGACACCGATTAGTGTCCTCACTTCTAACAAGCTTTGTTTTGTGCATGGGGATGTTTCTTGTTAACAGAAGACATTTCATTATTGTGAGAAAGGCTGTTATGTATACAGTAATTTTTAGCAAAGCAATCCCTCTAATCATAAACACTCGCAGTACACCTCCAGTTTTTCACACTTGCATAAGCCGAGGTCGTAATTATTTTCTAATTGAGAGTCCAGAGCAGTTGTACAGCTGTTTGATCTGACTGACATCGAGCTGTTTGCTGCAATTTGTCACTTAATGTGTATTTATGTATGCCTGCATTATAATTTTTGCTGCAAAAGGGGATTTTATTGGTGGATTTTGCCACATTCCAAAACTACAAAACGTCTTTCCTTTTGAATTTGTGACAGATTTGAGTGGATTTGAACATTGTTTTTACTGGATTGCATTTTTCTGTAAAGCAGCTCAGCGAGTGAGTTGGGGCTGTAAATTCACCTCAATGACCAGTCCTTAACCTTCATATGGTTTGGTCACAAGTCCTACTCCCGTGTTTGCTCAAAATCAACAAAGTAATGCTATAAGGTCTGTCAAAATGAATACGTTAAGGCAGATTAATCCATCCCCATGATTAATCTGATTAGAAGTTTTAGCACAGTCAACCCATCTGCAACGCAGAATAATTCACAATCTCCCAAGTCTCTGGCAACTACTTTTCGGGCAGTTTATCCAAGTAGACTGCAGTGACGGTCAGTAGAACCAACTCGATATGGGCACTAAACAGCACACTGGTCCTCTCTATATTTGAGTACAACATACCCCCTTCCCCTGACAAAGTGACTGACAACGTATTATACACACTCTGCAGGAAGTTTTCTTTTAACCGAAGCACTTCCAGCTGCAAAGCATACTTTAGTCTGGGATTCCGCTTACTGCTCTCGGTTGCAGCAATATTGTAAATAAGAAGCGGTCAGCTCTCCTCTCAGACATTGTCAACAAGTTAGTCTAAGTAGCTGGCTGAAAAAGGAGTATCCGGGCCACATGAATGGGAATTTTGTGAATATAGATTAAAAATGAATGGTATTTGATTGTGATTAATTGAAATTAATAAACAGAAATCCTGTGATTAATCCAATAAAAATTGTAATCCTTTGACAGCACTAAATTATATTTAACTTTATGCATTTTTTCAAAACGCTGTACTTGTGTTGGTTTTTTTGCTGGATCAAATCTCTTTACTTAAACTACTATTGTTCAACAGCCTACGCATTTGTGTGAGAATTTTTCAGCCTTTTGCTGCATAGAAAAATGAGGCACAATAAGACCAGTGAAATCAGCCCTAGAAATTTGACAAAATGGAAATAAATGAAACCCAGTTTCTTAAATGTGAGATATAGTGGTTTCAATTGTTTACCCGTTTGATCGCCAGCTGGACCAGAGCAGTGAAATGACAGCGTAATAATATACAAATGACCCCAGCTCTAAATGTTGTTGCAGAAGTACATTCCATTCAATATCTATTAACAAGACAAAGCACATTTCAACCTAATCAAGAAAGCCTGGCGTGAAATGGAATGTTTAGAATCATGTCCTCAATTTGCACATGTCCACTTTTGTTTTGCAACTATAAACTCAACAAATGACTCAACTGTCCTTAATTGGCTGTCCAAATCTGGAAACACATTCTCAATCTGTTATGAAACCATTTCTCTCCACCTGAATGTTTTTACAAAGTCACCCTCTGCATGCTGATGTCAGCCACCCTGAAAACCAGAAACGATGACTTTCAGTTAAACAATTAATTTTTTCTTTGTAATTTCTACACTTTCTTTGAGTCAGCAATGAATTGTTCCGGTTTTGGCCCGTGGGCAATATATTTGACATAAGTATCATTTCACTTCTATGACCTTAAACACATCTGTGTGTTACAGTCTCGCATATCCAGAAGAAACCCGTCTTAACATTCATGTCAGTGTAGTGATTTGATGTATATGATGCCCACAGACAGAAAGATGAGTGATTAAAACATGTTGTACTGCATATGAGACTGTAATACTATTATTCTGTCTCAGTGGAGGGACTGCATGCAGCCTGGTTCACTGTCGTCCACAAACTCGAGGCATTCACATTTTCACCTTGCCCTAATAATGGCGTATGCAAATCAGATTGAGGACTTTCTTTAACATACGTCAAAAACCAAATGTTTGTAGTTTGTCAAATGTTTATAATAGTCTTTAGTCATAACAGTTTGCATGCTGGTCTGTGTCGAGTGTCAACGGTTCTGGTTTTTGGTCATAGGAAGTTGTCATTAATGTGAGACTTTGGAGGATGTGGCACTTCTCTTGCGCCACGAATCTTAGTTTACAGTTTATTTTTTGTGATTTTCTTTTAAATTGGTTGTCAATATTTGGTGTTTTTGAAGTTTTGCTTGTTTTTCCTGCTTTGGCTCCATATCTCACCCTGATAAACTAGTTGTGAGTTGTTTAAAAGTTCTTTCTTTGAGAAACTTGTAGATTAGCTCAATATGGATGTTTGGACCTTGAGTACTTTGTGCAAGTCTGTGGTTACGAAATGCTGAAACATGTTCAATTGAGAGGCTGCAGCTCTGTTGCTTGTTGTGCGATGCCTTTGCAGACTAAGAGACTGATAGTTTCCAGTTTCTGTGACAATATTTGTGCAGCTCTCCCATCCATTTCACTAATTTGCCATCCCTCATGCTTTTTGTTCCTGTTGCTGTGGCCAGCTTCCTTCATGACTGAGCACATTGTGCTTTTCTGTCCTTACTCTTGATGACTAAATGAAACCTCATCAATATGCATGGACAGCCAGTGAAAATAAAAGAAAATAGCCTCTTTTCTCCCCCTCCCACCAATGATATGTGACCGTCTGTTTTTGTTGTTAATCTAACATGAAGTACTTTTTGTGTCCACATTTTCAGACGGCATCTCCAAACTAACATGGCAGTCAGACTGTGCGATGTGGCTTCTCTGCTTAGAAGTGGGTCGTGGGCACCTGAGCCTTGGACTGGGGTCTGTGGCGCTTTTATTTAGTTTCATTTAAAAAATACATTTATAAAAAAAAACATGTTTTTTGGCTCAGTGCTCAGGCCATACCAATGAAGCCAGTTCTCGGTCATACGCATCACGCGTTCAACCTGGACTTGGGGGCTTTGGGTTTGGTGAATGAAAAGCTCCCATGTGATTTGACTGTATTGGTATGGTCTAAACCTGTCTGCCACTGTTAATTCAATGTTTATCTCAAACTGTGATCTGGTTATGGGTAGTTGTGTGATGACACAGATCTGCCTACTGCACATGATTAATTAAGGATGACTCTTCATACATTGACTTGTTGCTGGCTGCCGCCACTGATTATACTGTTCAGATCCCACTGTGTGATGCTAGTGCACAGAAGGTTGATTTGGTGTTGCTACAGGCTTGACATTTCTGCTTTCTTTCTGAATGTTTTACACTGGTTGCCACATTGAACTTGGAATATTTTAAACATTGCACTTTGCAACTTTAATATAAATTCTTGAGCCTGTGTTTTAAGTAGACTGCTTCATTCATCCCAAAGACAAATGCAGCAATCCTGAATACAAGAAAAGGATTTTATTTAGCAGTTTATATTTTTTTGCTCCGTAAACCAGTTTCATACTGCGTGCAGAAAAGAAGCAAACTCTTGTCTTATCGAACATTTATGCAAATGTTTTTTGTTTTCTGAAACTATTGGACCATTTTGATGATTTATGTTGAGGGGGAAAAAAACATTTGTATTTAGTTCAGAGGAAAAAAGTCACTGTTGGCATTCCAAGAAAGCAATGCTTCAATGTATGAAGAGTGTCCCTTTTCTTTTTGACTGTCTTGGTGTGCGCTTGTTTGATTTGCATGTGGTTTTGACTTTGTTTTTTTCTTCTGTCTCTTTAGCAGGTAATTGCTGCCATGGAAACACAGTTGTCCAATGGGCCAACTTGCAACAACACGAGCAACGGTCCCTCAACAATCTCAAACAACTGCTCCTCACCAGTAGAGTCAGGGAGCATAGAGGACAGTAAAACTAACTTGATAGTCAACTATCTGCCTCAGAACATGACCCAGGAAGAGCTCAAGAGTTTGTTTGGGAGCATCGGAGAAATTGAGTCCTGTAAACTAGTTCGAGACAAAATAACAGGTAAAGGGATTTTATTTGTTACGACTTGTTGTTGACATGCTTTGTGCTGCAAGTCATTACACATGTCTGTACGTTGTTAGTTTTCAATTTGTACTTCAAATATACTTTAGTCTCATGTGTACCAAATATGATTCCTGGAATATTTGTGTAAATATTGAATTCAGGTGAGGCGTCGGAGTGCTCCTTGCGGCAGTATTTTTCATAAGCTTTCCCGTTGTATGCACAGTAGCATTTACGTGATTTCGTTTTTGTCTGTGTTTGAAATCCATCATCAAATGGAGTTTTTATGGGCAGCGGATGCAGAAACCTTCATATTGGAAGCCAGCTAGAAACTCTACATCTCATTTAGGGGAGTAGCTGGCACTGATTTCACAGTTTTCATTATGAGGCCGACCAAACCGCTACATGCGGTCTGCTGTATACACTATAAAGCACTGAGATGCAAAATGCAGCTGGTGCGATTAGAAAAATGAGTTTTCCCAGAAAATGTCTCTGCATATTATGTTTGGGTAGACGGATGACTTGCATAGAAATTCATTTTATGTTAATGGCAGAAAAGACATGGTCTGTGAGACATGAGCAAGGTCAGTGATGGCGTAGCGCTGATATACACTTCTGTGTTGACTGGACGCATACGGCAGTCCGTAGCCTTTTCCGGTCACAGTGAACAATGGCGACTGATTTGGTAGGACAATTGGCAGACACACAAATTTTTGCGTTGTGTGCAAACTGGCACACTGTATCGGCGAGCTCCAAGCTAGCTTCCTGCAGAGTGTCGTCCATGTTATTGGAGGTGTGAAAAGTGGCGCTGCTTTAATGCAGTACTGTAAATTAGGTTTCAGGCTGGTCTGTTCTTGCAAATTGGAGTTTTGGTCAAGGTTACTGAAATCTTCCATCTGTTTCCTATAACACAGTCCAGTGGTCAAACACATGAGCACTTGAAACCATGCACAGATGTTTCATTTGCGTCCAGCTCTGAATCTCCAGTGGTCCATGTTCGGTTAGCAGATCTGTTCATTGTAATGAGCCTGAAGGACAGCAAGGTCTTGCGTTGATTATAAATTGTCCTTTGTTTTTCTGGATCTTTGGTAGTCACCTTCATCAAATTAATATGGAAAGATGCACCCCCAGCCACATCTGGTTGTGAAATATTCATAATGTTAAATATTTCACAGTGCTTGCATATAGCTGGCTATTTTTCACAACTCCTTGTGTTGCTACAATGCCCTTTGGTTCCTACTAACAACCTCAACTCAAAACATGCTGTATAGTCCTCCAAGTGTGCCAGACTAAACTGTTTCTCTCCTTGCCTCTAACAACACAGTGCCTTTTTTTCCCCTCAAATCTATACGTACATTTTGAATTTGAATTCATTTCAACACTGTTGAATGTATAGTAAAAGTGCCTTTTAAAAGACAATAATCTCGTGACTCAATTAAAGCGGCACAAAAAGTGTGCTATATACAGAATCAAAGCTTTCATTTTAAATATGGTTGGAAATAAATGGTTGTGCAGGGCAGACCACAAGCAACGAGTGGTGCGTTTGTGAGGATGGGAAGGCTTGGGGGGCTCATTATGTATTTACTGAATTTAGACGTTTTGCATGCAGCGATGATGAAAATTGTCAAGTGTTTAGTCTTGCATGGAATACATGCCCTTGTGTTGCCGTGCATGCAAGAAATCCATCTGATTGTGAAATGGCTTGAGCCGAGTTGACAAGTGATCCTTGTTTAAAATCAGTGCAGAGCAAAGCCTGCCTGGGTGATTGAACATAAACAAGGCTTGATAGGTTGCATATTTAGTCAAGCAAGTGTGAATGTAGCTCTCAAAGTAATTTGGGAGCAAAGAACCGAATGAAATGAGTTGTTAAAACTCGGGCTGTCCTTGAATGAAAAATCATATGAGGGACTTGGATCTCGATGCTGCTTGTTTCAAAGATTACAATTAAAAGCAGCTACATTTTTATTTACCGGCATCAGATACTTGTTTCCCCGGCTGTAAAATTAAGTGCACTGAATCATCTGCATATATTTTGTTTACTTCTTTTATGCTTAACTCCAAGAAAGTTGCATTTCAATTTAGATATGCTCTGTATCTTACTGCATCCTTCATTTTGGTCTTAAACTAAAAGCAATATGTCCTTTTTATACTGCATGCATACAGTCAATTCTGAAATCCAGCTTTAAATGATTAAATTTATCACTGGGGTTTCAGCTCTTTATAGTTTGCAGGTAAAAACATCTAAAATGATTCTCTTGGTAATTAAATGTTTTTAACCATGTTTTGCATCAGGTGTTTTATTAGCCATGCTTTCTGTTTCAGGGCTGCTAGCCTCTATACAACATAAGTGAAATAGTAATCGTTGTGAGGTCGTATACACCAACAAACTTGCATGCATCATGTTGTTCCGTAGACTATGGTGTTGAAAGATGCAAGTAATGGAACAATGTTACACAGGTCCATTCTTGGATTGGATTAGTTTATAATGGCAATAAGTTTAATTACTGGAAACTCCAAAGTCTTGTGACAACTGAAGCGATTTAACTTGAACACCGTTTGTTGAAGAAATATGTATAAATGGAGAGTGCTTTGCTCTCGACTCTCCAGAAGACACTTGTGTAATAGGACATTTATGCGAGGCGAAGTTCTTCTTAGGTAAATGTTAAAATATGTATGAACAGCCGTGCCTTGAAAACCTTATCGATTCCCGCTGCTGTGCAGTAGTTTCTGTCAGTGAAAATATTCATAAGCTATCGATTTGATTATAGGCGCTGCAGAATGGATTGATAATAGATTTATGGCCAGTTTTGCCCACCAGCCGTCCCTAACCACCATGCGATTATAAATTTAGCCATTAGTTTTTTTCTTTTCTTCCCATCATTTTTAACAGATAAAGTCTGGAGCTGGAGTGGGAAGAATTGGGTCCTTAATGTGATTCAAAGCCTCCAAGTCATTTCTCAGGGATGGTGCTCTGATTTCAGCTCTACATAAAATCATATCCCCTCAGACTATGTTGCCTTTGTCTCTCCCTCGGCCCCGTGGCAATGGATTTAAGCCAGCCTACATCTGTGTACTGGTGCTACATCAGATGTTAAGTAATCACCAGAGACATGCGTGCTTCCTCTTTGCTCTAAATGTTTTCACAATGGCTGCTGCAGGAGCAGCTAAAGTCTTTGTGTCATTCTCCTCCCACTATGGGCAGCACCAGTGTTGTACTGGAGGCTGGGTGGGTGCAGCTCGTCTTTCTTTTTCTGAAAAGACCTGCAAGCGAAAGATTTGTTACAAGGCTCCTTAACAGTCAATGTGTTAGATCTTCCATAGGAAGGTGTCTGTATGTGGCTTGTTGCGTTCATGAGTGGTAGAACATAGTACAGCAGGCGTTTTGCCCTCCAGGCTTAAGTTAAGAGCATTGCAGTGGAAGGATTCAAAGGCTCTCTATATTTCTCCTGGCTATAACAGTCCATACCATGCGAGGTGAAATTAAGTTTATGAACTTTACTTGATCACATTAGAATAGCCCATGAGAGCTGTGACTCATGTTGTAATATAGATAAAGCCAGCATGGCTGCGTGCGCAGCTTTCAGCTGCATCGTAAAGATAACTTGGTAGCAGTGCTGCAAGCAACATTTGGTTATTGGGTGTCTTTTAATTTTTAACTTTATTTACTTGGAGTACTAATGGTGCACAAGATTCCTGCTTTTTGGCTCAGCAAGGACACCGAAATGCATTGGACTCACTGTTGTGTTGCCTGGACTGGGCCTTCGGCTCACTAGACTGGAAGTACTGATGCCACTTGGGTCAATATTTGAGGGACAAATGTAATAAATGTCAGCCGAACCCCCCCCCCCCCCCCCCCCCAAAAATGTAGGATTTCACATCCAGCTTCTGAGTGGGAATCCAAAACCCTGTCCAGTGACGTAACTGCACATTGCTTGTGACCAAAACGTCACTTCAACATTTTCTCGCAAGCTTACTGCTTGCATCCATGTTTCCACACGCATATCAAAGTGTGTGGAAACCGTTGTTGACGTCCGCATGCAGGAATGACGTTGTCCACGGTCTCCTAATTTATCTACAAGACGACTTTCAGACTTTACTGAACGAGATTCATGCTCTTTAATGATCTGTTTTTGATCTGAGTTTTGATGCCAAAGAGAAAAGAAATGCTTCAAGTCCAATCCCTGCTTTTCTGTCTGCTTCAAACAATTGACATGCATTTTTAACTCTTTCACACCTCAATTGGATAGAAACATATATACTGTAAATGGTGATATGTCAGTTGTATAAATAATTATAGAGTAGAGCCTTTTTTTCCCCCTTGTATTTTGTTAGAGATGAAACCTGGGAGGAGAATCCTCTTTCAGAAAAACAAGTCACGTTGTTATACTGACATAGTCATGAAACAATCCAAAATACAGGTTAATGGCATTACTCAGCTTTGTCAGTGTTATGCTTGAACAGCCTCACTGCTGGTTTATTAACTTTATTTAATCTCAAACATTAAAATTGTGGTTGCTTATGTGTGTGATGTATTAATATGATGAAGCTGCTTGTGCTGGTGAACTTGACCGGCTGTGGAATTGCGGAGAAACCCGGCTATGTGGGTGGAGGAAATTGAATTGCCTCTGTGCACATGAAGAGTGGGTGTCAATCTATTGTACATTTTAGAGATAAAATGCAGAGGGAGGGGAGCACATCGAGTCTCGGCTACTTCACTGTATCGCAGATGAGTCTGTGTGAAGGGAGAGCGATTGCTTGTCATTTTTGATTTAAAACATGTTTGTCAGAAAGCGAGCTGGAGAATTTACCATAGGTTGTAAGCCAAATAGTCCATTTCTTAAATGACAGAGCATGCAGGAAATCACATATCCAATCTCAAACTATCTAACCCTAATCTGTACGTATTCGTTGTTAAAACTGTGATACGGCAGCGTTTGAGTTTCATTTTCAGCTCTCCCAGTTAAGTAAATGTGGGTTTTTTTTCATCTTGTGATTGCAGGTCAGAGCCTAGGCTATGGATTTGTGAATTACGTGGACCCGAAAGATGCAGAAAAAGCCATTAACACCCTAAATGGCTTGAGACTTCAGACCAAAACCATCAAGGTAAGATGTGGCTGCAAAAATTCTATGTATGCTGTTCATGTCTGGCTGTCTAGGTTGGAGTTGGAGCATAATGAGGATGGAGCAATGTGGGGTGGAAAGGGAGCCTATTGTTAATCTGGGCACAGGCGGCTTTGCTTGGGTCTCAAGTAGAGCAGAACTGTTTCTATGGTTGCATGTGCTGTAGCACTGCTGTATGCCTTTACAGGGAGGTGGCTGCCATTAGCATTCATCAGGCAATGTAGCACTCAATGTGCTGCTAGAAAAACTCATTTGCTTCATATAGTGCTGCAGGATTTGTGGATGGTGGAGGCAGATTATTAGAGGCGATATTTTTTTCCACAGTGGTCTTACATGGAGCAAGCCCTCTCGTATCGAGCAGGCGGGTATTATAGGAAATGTCCGTGGGCAAAAACACAATTTTTGATCGGAAGTTGTGAGCTGCACGCTTGATTGTCTATTAAACATTAAAATGTTTTGCGGATGTGGCATGTTAGGACAGTGGTAGATATGGCGTGTTGTGAGTCATACTGCTTCATTCCAACAATCAAATGTAGCACGTCTTCCAGTTACCTCTGAAAATGGAGCATGGTAACGTTTCTTTATGTATCACACATCCGAAAGTCTGTAGCTGCTCTGTCAGAAGTGCAAAAAGGAAGAAAAAAAAACACAAAACCTACGCAGGTAGAGGAATACACTTTGCAAATATTAGCATCAAATGAAGTGTGAAGGTGAGACGAGGAGGGAAGGGATGAAGATGAGCAGTGGTTGTTTCATTGTGGCCAGCTTTAACATTAACGGCCAGCTCTCAGGCTAAGTGCTGCGTGTGTTTTGAGGTGTGGTTACTTTAGACGAGTTGTTGTAATTAGATTTTTAACACCAAAGGGGAGCATTTCCTGCTGTTTCAAAGTCGCAAGTACTGAAAGCATCGCATGGAGGGAATGGCTAAATACAGCAGACTCTGGATTCTCGTTTCTTTGTCTTCCTGAGATTCACCAACTTGTTCCTCTTCAAACAACTCTTGCATCAGCGCCGAACTTGAGGCTGTTCTGGTTCATGCATCTTATTGAATAAATGTCGACATGACTGAAAATGGGATGAGAGAAATGAATTTATGACTACTCAGGGGTGTAATGATGTATCGATCCACATGACCTGGTAGATGCATCTTTGGTCCCCCTCGGTTTTCTATTAGCCGCCTGCCCTTATGGATAAATGTTTATTTATGCTGTGTGTTTGCCGAGCCTCGCGCTGGAGCTTCTCCAAATAAATCCTGACATTAAAGACGGCAATGGATGAGATTAGGTTTAAGAGGCAGCCACTCTCAGTTGTTGTTTTCAGCCAAGAAGTTTATTTTTAAGTTATGTCTAGACGAGCCTGATGCAGCAACTGTTTGTCTTGAGTCGAACTCAATTGATTGGAAGTATTCCAGTTTTTTTATGCTCATATTTCACTTTAAATTTACCCAAACCATTGTAGACCTCAAATTAGTTAATTTCTGCTCTTTGATGGGTGAGGTTAGTTTCTATTTTTAAGATTCAGAAGAAGTGCATTTGAACTTTTCTTCATTTCAGTGAAATTAACGGCTGCAGAGTATTTTAGGAGTCTGTGTTTATTAGCAACAAACAGCAGAGGTGTTTGCTGTGGCGGGGCACGCTGTGTCTAACGTTTGTAACATTACGGACTGATCCAGACGCTTCTTGGGAAGTCCAGTACCAGAGTTTCTTCAAACCTCTCGAGTGAACTTGACCCAATATCGCCAGTTGGGCTTTGCTTCAATGTGTGTCGCGTGGAGCAAATCAGCTTTTCAATCTTTATTCTTCACTTCCGAATGCATACACCCTTTCATGTGAATGTCTGTGTCCTTTATTTGAGACACGCCCGTGGAGGGATTATGCTAATGCTTTGAGTTGTAGAGAAATTAATTTTTTTCATGAGGCATGAAATGAGTGTAAAAATGAATGCCTCGCACAGTCTGCATGAGATAGTATGCATTTTGTACATTTTCCATAAATTGACTTGTCCTCTTTGCTATGACATAATCGTAGCATTCCCTCTGTAATAACATCCATGAGCAAGAAATATTAATGAATGTAGGTTTTACAATGACTTTTAATTATGATGTACTAATGGTCATGTGAACTTTTCCACCTGTAGGTTTCTTATGCCCGTCCAAGCTCCGCCTCCATCAGAGATGCAAATTTGTACGTCAGTGGCTTACCAAAAACCATGACTCAGAAGGAACTGGAACAGCTCTTCTCGCAGTATGGACGCATCATTACCTCACGTATCCTGGTGGACCAGGTGACTGGTGAGTACAACATGACAGCTTTCTCACCTCGTCATGTTCGTCTTTGCTTCACCCTCCCTCCTCTTCTCTTTCCTTGTGGCTGCCTAACAAAATGACACAGCCGAGCCTGAGAAATGTATCAGAGGTGATGGTATGAGGTCCCCAAAAATGCAATTTTCCAGTAGAGGTGTTCATAAATATGCATAGATGGAATATGAAAATGGGTGTAAAGTAGCAGGACTCAATGCTTCGTAATTTCTTTCCCCTCAAATCTCCCGTCTGCCTGCACTTACCTGCTCCTGCCCCCTCCCTTTCCCACTCCTATCCCCAAGGTATGCATGCAATGCCTGTTTTATGGCAAGAAATGAAATGCATTTAGAGCAGTTATATTCTCGATTTCTCAACTGTCATGTCGACGCCAAACCCTTATGAAACACTAATATACAGAATCGTTCACAGAGACATTTCCCAATGGTTCGGTCCCTGTGTGAGACTGAAACCCAATATTCCTTCAGGCATGCAGTGTGGGAATGGCTGTCTTTTATTTTTCCGCTTGCTCCTGATGCATTTCCTTTTAGTTTTACTTTAGTATTAACAAAACCATTTGCAATCCGTTTGTATTGATCCCAATCACCGAAGATAAAACGGGATTACTTCCCGCTATCGCTCACAAGCCGACAGTACAATTTTTTAAGTTAGTCATGCTTTAAAAGGGCTTTTCTTAGTCCAGTGGTTCTCAAGGACAATATGCATGTGAGAATTGAAGCTCGAAGTTGGACGAGCTCCAAATGAAACATTGAGCTGCATAGGGATGAAGCATGAGGAATAGGAGCAACTCTCACTAAATCCAACTTTTTGACCTATAAGAAGCGTCTGAGGTGCGCACAGTAAATCCTGAGCCAAGTGTTTTTATGTCTGTCGGGGGATCCTCGGCATCTGGCTAATTGTAAGTTAATGCCTTTTCCTCAGGCGTCTCCAGAGGCGTCGGCTTCATCCGTTTTGACCGGCGAGTTGAGGCCGAAGAAGCCATCAAGGGTCTGAACTGTCAGAAGCCGCCTGGTGCCACCGAACCAATCACAGTCAAGTTTGCGAATAACCCGAGCCAGAAGACCAGCCAGGCCCTGCTGTCCCAGCTGTACCAGTCGCCCAATCGAAGGTACCCAGGACCCCTCGCACAGCAGGCACAACGCTTCAGGTAAAAGGGGCGCATTAAAACCCAACACAAATCAGAGCCAACTAGTTGATACTGCAAGTGAGGATGATGTTGTTGACCCTCTGAGGCTTTTTTTAAATTAGCATTTAAATAGCTTCACAGCGGCATTGTTGAAAATATTCTGTTTTGGAAGTCATCAATACTCGGAACGGAATAATTCACCGATTTTTATCAGGATTATTACTCATCACGTCATCCTGTCAAAATGCTTCCGCCTCCTCAAATGGCTTTTTTTCTTTTAAAGTGTGTTGGTCTTTTCTTTTTTTCTCCGAAGGTTGGACAATCTGCTGAACATGGCCTATGGAGTGAAAAGGTAAATTAATTTTCCTTTTTAGATTTCATGGTCTGGTTTAATTGATCCGGAGGGAAATTCAGATCTTCACATAAGGGAGCTGATGGGATACTTTTTAATTTTTATTTTTCCCTCTAAGAGCACTTGGCAGTGATGCGTAGGTAGTTAATGCTGCATAAGCTATTAATGATTCAAATTAATACCTGATAATATTAAGGGATTGCTGATTGAAGAACATGTTTTTATCTACATGCACCATTACGTGTGAGTGAATCGTGCGGTCTGTCCTGCCACGGTTTACATTCAGGGGTCTTGTTATTGGAAGAGGAAGAGGTTCGACTTCCCTGAGGTCTCACTAGATTATCAAATGATTGAAATTCCTCCCCACAGCAAATATTCCCAAATATTTCCCAGCGATAGGATGAAAACAGTGCTGCACTTGATGCAGCATAGTGGCGGAAGACAACTTGAAGTCTTCTTCAGAAGTTGACTTTCTGCAGGCTCCACAGATTTCAGAAATCTTTTTAGGAGTCGGTTACTATAAATTTTAAACTGCTAAAAACCTGATGTGAGTCTAATTTAAAGGTTAAAATGTTCTGATAAATATGTGCAGACACTGGCACATTCTGGGTTTAAATAGAATCAAATTGAAATTTTCAAACTCTTTCTAACTTTATAGCTCAATTAAATTCAGCCCTTTATAGTTTTGACCATCCAACTAATAATTATGAATTTATCAGAAAAATTTCACAGCCTTTGTTTTCAGTGCTGGAGCTCGCTGTGCATTAGTGTTATTTAAATCGCAGATAGTATGTGATGAGACTGGCCAGGTTTACTGTATTCTGTGTGCATGTTTCAGCACATTAGATCACTTCTTTAAACTTTATTTTGATGGTTAATTATTGAATGTTCTGCTGCAAAATGACGAGCACCTTGATAAAATAGTGACTGAAACAGTGAAGTGCTTTAATCTAGACATGTTGTGACATTATGTCTAGATTAAAGCTGTGTCTGCGCTGCTTGTCTACATAACAAAGGACAGAATTTTACAATCTTACTCGCTATTGCACAAAATTGCACACTTGTATTTTGAGCTCCATGCTCTTACCTTGATCTGTTATGGACAGCCCTGTCCTGTTTTAAACTTTGTTGCGTCAGAAGTCTTTCAGGATTCACCAGGATACCAGTTTGTCTAAGTAGAGTTTTATAAGAATGTCTTCCTCCGGGATGATTGAAGTCCAGTTCCCTGAGAGCTCAAAGGCCCATCGCCGGCTAAAATAGACGAGGGATTTCTCTCCTGCCTTGCTCGTTGGCTGACGGCTCTCTCTCTCCGGGTCCTTGATGCTGGCAGCACACCTGTCATAGTGGATGTTCCCTGAGAGGCCAACTGGAGCAGCTAATCTTATGTGACACCTGCTGCAATAATTCATAGGCTTTCCATGCACTTTGAATTTTGTTTCTTAAAACTGCAAAACCACATTTACCAAAAGCCGGGGCTTTCTTCCGCCTCGGCGTTCTAATCTTGGCGCAAACTGTCAACGTTAATGTGGTATTTATTTCCCATTGTGATTCGTCACTTTTCGGGTTTGAGGTAAACTGTTTTTGTGCTGCTATCTTTGGCGTGTAATAACCTTCTAAAAGCAGCTGCAGTTTCTTAGATGCCTGAAAAGGTCGTTTTTATCTCCAGATGACTTGTGTGTGTGTGTGTGTGTGTGTGTGTGTGTGTGTGTGTGTGTGTGTGTGTGTGTGTGTGTGTGTGTGTGTGTGTGTGTGTGTGTGTGTGTGTGTGTGTGTGTGTGTGTGTGTGTGTGTGTGTGTGTGTGTGTGTGTGTGTGTGTGTGTGTGTGTGTGTGTGTGTGTGTGTGTGTGTGTGTGTGTGTGTGTGTGTGTGTGTGTGTGTGTGTGTGTGTGTGTGTGTGTGTGTGTGTGTGTGTGTGTGTGTGTGTGTGTGTGTGTGTGTGTGTGTGTGTGTGTGTGTGTGTGTGTGTGTGTGTGTGTGTGTGTGTGTGTGTGTGTGTGTGTGTGTGTGTGTGTGTGTGTGTGTGTGTGTGTGTGTGTGTGTGTGTGTGTGTGTGTGTGTGTGTGTGTGTGTGTGTGTGTGTGTGTGTGTGTGTGTGTGTGTGTGTGTGTGTGTGTGTGTTGCTCTTTTCACTGCACAGACAACATGAGGTTGACTTTAACGTGTCCTTCTCAGAAAAACATATTGACTAATAGAAAATGGGAATCTTGATCATGTGAACAAATGGTGTTAATGGTGTGGCTCAGTGAGTGCGGATCCCTGCAGATTGTTGGTGTGTGTCAGAGTGTTAGTCCTGCTGGCGTCGTGCCTCGTCTTCTAAAAAGGCCCATTCTGTGCTCGCGCTGGCTCTCGCCCTGAACCATGTTACTCTGTGTGTTTTACAGCAGGTTCTCGCCCATGGCCATTGACGGGGTGACCAGCTTGGCTGGCATCAACATCCCGGGGCACGCGGGCACTGGCTGGTGCATCTTCGTGTACAACCTGGCTCCAGATGCAGACGAGAGCATCCTCTGGCAGATGTTTGGGCCGTTTGGTGCCGTCACAAACGTCAAGGTTATTCGCGACTTCAACACAAACAAGTGCAAAGGATTTGGTTTTGTCACTATGACCAATTACGACGAGGCAGCGGTTGCCATCGCCAGCTTGAATGGATATCGCCTCGGGGACAGAGTTCTTCAAGTGTCATTCAAAACCAACAAAACACACAAAGCCTAATACCCACCGAGATTGTTTCTAGAAAACCCGCCAGAAAACGGAAGCAGAAAATGGAAGCGTATTGACCGTAACTTTCTACATTAGTAAAAACAGCTTTGTAAGTCAGTGTTGCGAAGAAAAACAATATTTAGCGTCCAACAATGTGATTTTTTTTGGTTTGTTTGTTTTTTTGTTTAGTTTTTTGTTGTTTTCATTGCTACGCTTTGAATCTTCTCGGTATACTTTAAAAAAAACTAAAAAAAAGTTCAGGTTTTACGCCTGTGAAGTTTAATTCTCTTGCTGTCTTTAAAGATGGACCATCTAAAAATGTTACTATAGGTTTTTGTCATTTTGTTGCACATCTGCTTTGAAAGAGTAAGTCTTGTAAGGTTATGTGTAGTGACTTTCTTTCCACTTTTCTGTGTCCTGATTTGCCATAGGTGCGTTATGCCTTCAGTGGTTAGCAAGTACTTACTTTGACCTATTTGCGGTTTTTGTTGGATTTTGTAAGTATTCTGTTTATTGTAATATAAGTTGGTTCTTGGTTGGCTGCAAAATGTTGCTTATTGTAAACTTAAAGGAGAAAAAAAAGGAAAAAGACAAAAAAAAAATTCTTAAAGCAGTACCTTGCCAAAGAGTGAATGACCTCTTTGATGTGGGTTTAAAAAGCATCTATTTTTATAAAAAGAAAAATTTGGAGAAACTTTTTACTGGACCTGGAACAAAATATTTTGACTTGGATACTTTGAGAAATATCTTCATATGACACCTTGTGAGCTTTTGAACTTTACAAGAAAGTTTGCAGTGGTTGAAATTTCTGGAGAGATTTATGATGTAAAAGATACCTTTTGAGATCTTTGTATTATCTTTAGATTCTAGAATCAGCCGCAGCGCTGGTTTCATTTGTAAAATCATCTGTGGGTCCCCCCGTCATCCTGGTCGTCACGACGAGCAACTCGCTTTCCGATTTGATTTGAGAACAAAACAAAAACTCTACAAAGGTTTATTTGCAAAAAAGTGCATGCAAAATTCTAACATGGTGATATCTTAAAAGGTAAACGGGGGATAAAAATCAGTTCTTCCTCTACGATTCCCTTCAGATGGAGCTCATGGTGTTTTGTGGTGTACCTACGATATCTCATTAGACTGATTTTTGTCTTGATATCCACCAGTCTGAGGAGCGGAGCAGATTGCTGGAGCTTTGAGCTGTGTAAATAAGTCCTTTTTTATGTTTTGAGTATTTGGCAGACTTTTTGGTTCTAGTTTGGACTTCATTGAAAAGTGTGATATTATATATATATATATATATATATTGTTTTGGGTTTTTCCTTTCATGGAGTATGTAAGGTATTTTCTTTTAGGATATTTTCCTTTGAGGTTCTCTTGAGTTGAAATACTTGATTTGTTGTCCTTGGGACTAGCATTACAGTGCATCAGATTTGTTGGTTGTTTGGTCTGTAGATAGTCTTGCTTCGTAAAAAAGAAAAAAAAAAAAAGAAAAGGTATTAAACTATAGACATTTGTTTTGTTTTTTATATATAAACATTATAGATATATATTTATGTGGTAAAGAATGGATATAAACCACAGTTTTGAACTATTTGATTACCTTTTTCTTTTCCATACTCATATATATACGTAATGCATATAACCTGTCTTTAAAATCGTAAAAAAGGTGTATATTGCTTTGTCACTTTGGGGGAAGGACAGTGAAGCAGTTACATTTAACGAAAACCAAAATTGGTTGCAAAAATTTGCGGAACAACAAAACGGGGCCGCCGAGGCCTTTTTAGATGCACTGAATACTGCACCTGCATCCTGCTTGGTACTTCAACCAATTACTAGTCATGCTTCCCCTCAATTGAGCAGTGTGCTATGCATTCTAGA
Source organism: Lipophrys pholis (assembly GCF_963383615.2). Classification (NCBI taxonomy): domain Eukaryota; kingdom Metazoa; phylum Chordata; class Actinopteri; order Blenniiformes; family Blenniidae; genus Lipophrys; species Lipophrys pholis. The sequence goes on along the minus strand of NC_137646.1, from coordinate 17,134,260 downwards.
ACTCTCTCTCTCTCTCTCTCTCTGCAACTGCTTTTTCTTGTTTATTCCTTCTTTGTGTTACATGTAAAAGTTAAACTTTAAGTCTAGATGAGTTGTGATATGCTGCTGTGTGGTAGAGATGACATTTTTCATGCCTGGCCTGTTGTCGTCCAAAACAAACTTTCTTTCTTTTCTTTTCTTGTAATCTCATGATGATTTGGTCCGAGCAAGTTGTGCTGATGGTCCGGCATGAACAAATGTTCCCTCCCACCCTTCTTATCTCAATTCTTAATATAAGAATGATTATTTGAAGTTGTATAGTCTGACTTGGTTCACAACATTTTTGGAATAGAATATCTTTTTGTTAAGTATTTAAAAGGATGTACATGTTATTTACTTTGTGTTTGGATACTTTGGATTTTTTCCATGTTCAGTACATCAATAAATAAGTTGAAGGGCAATGCAGCTTTGTGAATGGATCCCATCATTCCTGTTTGCAGGTCTCAAATGAAGAAATGCCCCGATGAACTGAAATGGATTTATTGTTCACACCCAAGTGCTGAAGGAGTGTAACTGGTTAGCATAGTGAGCTACTGACACACACTTACTCACAAAAACTGCAAATAATGTAGGATAAGTTGATTTCACCTCACCGACACATGGAAATAAAGTCATGTGGAACACAGTAATACAGATAACTGCTGATGAAGTCGGTCTGCAACCTTTAGAATCAGAGGAGTTATTTTAACACTTTCTATTAAATAATAGTTTAATATTGGTCTGTATGTAATCTGATTGGCTAAATCTCCTTTCCACATTTGACTGGTAAACATTGGAGCTTCAAACTTTCCCAGTTTTCTCATGTATACACTGAATACTGGACTTGAACATTAAGACGTCTCCTTTGCCCGGGGGAGCGTTCCGTGGTCGCACTTGTTGAATTCTAACGGTTCCTCTACTTTCCCACGGCACAGGCGCGCCGAGGTTAAATGTAAAAGGGTATACACGGTGTCTGAGAGCGCCCAACATTAAATGTGTGGATGTGTTTTTCGCGCACCTCCACGGATAATTGGGCCACAGTTGAGGTGCCGACTTGAATGGACCGTCACAAAGAGCAGCAGACGGGTTGAAGGAAGAAGCCTGATATAGACTATTGATTTTCTCTTCCTTTTTTATTTTCTCTTTTTTTTTTTTTTTTGTATCTCATGCTCCACTTGAAGCTGACGGAGTCGCTGAAGATGAAATGGCCCGCTTTGAAGTGCGCCTCCCTGCTGCGCAGCCACCTCGCGCCGCCCGACTGTCGTTTTAGGGGCATTGCAAGGACGCAGATGGAAGAAACCACAATGGCGGGCTTTTTTTTTTTGGGAAGGGGGGGGGGCGAGAAAGCCTTTCTAAAATATTCCCGGTTTGGTGGAAGCAGTGAGGGAGAGAAGGGAGGGGGGGGGGAAGAAAGTTCCAGCTTTTAATGAAAACAATATTTATGGCGTATTCAATCACGTAGTCGTTGGAGCTTGCTGTTTGGCTGCAGCAGATAAGGAGGCTACTCTGTGAGCTGCTTAAAAAGCTTTCAGTCGCTCTCCGATATTTACTGTTCCATTAGCCCGCGTGTTAGAACACAAGTAATCTTTCCTGAAAGCAGCCCCCCCCAACCCCCCCCCCCCAATGAAATGAAAGGAGTCATTTTTGCAGTTTAAAAGCATCCACGCGTCAATATTCAGACCGCGCCGGGTTGTGGCGCTTTACTGGAAACAGATAATGATGTGAGGAGCTTTGGCTGAGTGACAACATATGGGGCTCTTATCTGACATGTTAGAGGCTCTTCTCCCAGCTCAAACTGGTCTTATCATGGCTGACAAATTGGACGGCTGTGCTGTTTTTTTTTTTTTTTTTTTCTCGTCCCCCCTCTTTTCCTCAGTCATATGGTGTGATTACATGCTGCTTTGAAAAATGGGATTAGGCCTCAGCGGTTAATGGCCATCAGAGGAGTTGCGGAGCGTTGATGTCGCGTCCTTCGTTATTTGACATGTAGGGAGATTTCCAGTGGGATTCCTCCAGCTGTGCTTGGCTTTCAAACTGCAGATATTAAGATCAGAGGGTGAAGCACAAGAGAGCAAACATTCTCCATTTAAGGCGAGGACGCACTACGCTGAGACGTCTTTAGGTCAAATAGTATAAACTGATGAAGTCGTTTCTTTGCTGTGCAATCTTTAACGACTCAAAAGAAAATACTGTTGGCAATTCGTACGAGTTTGTACTTTCGATGTGATCAGTCGCAGAGCGCGGCTGCGTGTCCTGCTCACTCCGGCCCCGCTTGTTTCACTTCAACGTTTTGCATTTACGCCGCAGAAAACGCTGAAGATGTCGTCGTCACGGCGACGCTCGAATATAAAAGTACCAAGTTCCAGAAGAATACGGCCCGGGAGTCGTGACACTCTGGAGGCGAACATTGTCGGTGTCCAAGCTCCATGTGCAGAAGAACTATTTACTACGGTTGGAGGTGCACATGTGCAGTAGCAGCATTTCCGAAAAGTTGTTTACATGGAGCCACTTTTAAAAAGATTGGGAACCACTAAAAATGCCTCGGAAGGTTTTCAGTTTTCACTTCATCGTGTAAACGGGACCTGAGTTGAGTTCAAGCCGTCTCCCCCAGTCATCAGCAGTGATGTTAATGCTTAAACTCCTGCAGCATGAAATATGTCCTTCCTTCACCAAGTCTTGGCAGCATTCAAATATTAGTTTTCCTTTGTTTGTGGTTCGTCCTTTGACGTCACCGTAAATCCCATTTGAATTGTAACCTTTGAAAAACAAACAAAACAACAGACCGGTCTGGACAGGCAATCTGTTTTTCTTTTTTCTGTAGCAGCAGCAGTTGAAGTGTTGACGTAAAATCTGAAAAGATGCTCCCAGTTAACCCCTCTGCCTCTGAAGCTCTGCCCTGTTTAGCAGAAATAACTTCCCGCGGACGTTTTGCATAATCGCCCAACGTCGGCGTGCAGACATTTTTTTTTCATTATTTTTTTTTGAACCATTATTTCATGCAGAATTTCCTCAGTTGTAAGATGTTTGAGGGTTTTTCCTGCACGTGCTGCCTGTTTCCAATCCCCTTACAACGTTTCAATGGGATTCAAATCGGGGCTTTTGACGAGGCCGTTTCCTGCCTTTCAGTCCTGTCTCGGTGGATTTGCCCCGTGCGCTGCGGATCATGATCCGGCTGAAAAGTCTGCTGCTGGTTGTACTCCCAACACCGGCGTCCTCGCGTCGTCTCCCAAGTCCTCCTCTGATACCCTGCCGGATTCGCAGACGAGTCGCTGAACGCAAACTGCCCCCCCTCGTGTACGAGGCACCTCTCCAGCGCCGAGGCCACTCGGCTTGAACTTTAACCTGTGTTCATCCCGACTCTCCTACGGAAACACATTTTAGCATCCTCATGCAGATTGTTTGATTTCTTGAAGACATTTTTTTATTTTTTTTTCCGGAATGGAAAGAATCTGCAAGTGGGTAAATGGAAAGTAAACCTTCTTGTAGATACATTCCTGTTTGAATTCAAATTGGGCATCTTTTTTTTTTTTTTTACATTTCTCGTCAGACTTTTCTTCCTGAGGCCTTGAACAACTCTTCAGATCTTGGCGCGATACCGTGACACTCTCCCAATAGCGAAAAGAACATCCGTCTTCAACGGCGCTTTATCCGACTGGGGGTCACGGGAGGCTGGAGCTCATCCCGGCTGACTCTGGGTGAAGGCAGGGACACTCGGCCTTCACACACACACACACACTCACACACACACACACACACGTTCCCATCTACATCCAACTCGGAGTCACCAATGAACCGAACCAGAGCAAACCCCTCAATGGGAACAATAGGTCCAAAGAGGAAGGTGCTTGATGCCGTCTGTGCTATTTTTTGACACAGCTGTTTGCTTATTGGTTGACGTATTAAAAAAATAAAAAATAAAGTCCTTTACCCAGTTTGCCCTTGGTGCAGAGCGGTAAAAAGTGTTGCAGCTTTGACCTGCAGTTCCCACATGGCCGGTGCATGAAGCTTCAGCGGCGTGTCCTCCGCGCGTTCTTATTCCCCACTCGCCCCGCGTCTCGGCGCCGGATGAAGAAAAGGGTCACGCCGATGTTCTGCGTTTCATCATGACGCCCATTTGCCGCTCTCGCCCCCTTCTAACTACCCCCTCTTGCACTGCTGACATACCGTGGGCGCGCCGTGCGACGGGACGCGCGATAAATAAAATATGCCCGTGCGCGTCGTCCCGGGCTGCTGATGTCAGCAAGGCGCCGCGTAAACACATTTGCATACGGACTGTCTGCCGATGTGATTTATGGCCCACCGGGTTTCCCGTTACGCTCATTTATAATTTGCACCTCCCCTCCTGTTCGTGTTCGCCAGCGTTCGGAGACAGAAGAGCCTTTTCTCGCCGTCACGGATTCCGTCGTGTTGTGTTTGCGGAGAGGAATTCATGTGGAGATAAGTGGGATAATACGAGCGTGTTAATGACAAAACATCCTGCACATCTCAAGCTCTCTCGCGACACAGTAAACATTTCTACAGTTCTGCACCGGTCTGCAAATCGGTCGCAACTAATCGGAGACGCGTTGGTTTTGAGAACAGTCTTGTCAACCAATCTCTTTGCTGATTGCAAAGGTACTTTTATTTATTTAAAAATGATTTATGGACAATCGGGAATCGCTAATCAACCGGGATTTTTTTTTTTTTTGGGGGGTCTTTCGGAGGAATTCTGATGAGGAAGTGACAGTCCTGCGACGCTTCCACGTCTTCCTCCTCCGACACACCTCGGTCTAATGATTGTCATTACGAAGCGGTGCGGCAAGACAACCAGTCATCCATTGCGAGGTGGCGCGCTTACAAATCGGATAATGACGGAGTACATCATAAGTTACCGTTCGGTCATTAAAAGCTCATCTACCTCTTGTGTGACACGTGTCAACAATCTGAACACGTTTTGAAAGTGTCAGTGTTTAAACGGAGAAGTCACTGGACTGAGGAAGAAAAAAAAGATTAAGGGCCGTGATGAGAACCGTTTCGACGTTCCTTTCCATTGCGACACGCGATTCATCTGTAAATCAAGCCTCGTCACACGACGACACAACTTGAATAAAAATATACAAAGACTGCTGCTTTTCCTCCAGCAGTCTTTCCTCTGTCATCCTAATCCTGTATAAAATGTGTAAGAACGGTGTTAAATCAGTTTTTGCGAAAGTCCGCAAAAAAAAAAAGAATGAGTGCGAGCCATTACGCCAGCAACGCTGCACCATCAGTTGGAACAGGTATTAGTGAATGTTAGTTTAAACCTCAAAAAGGCCTTTTTTTTTTCTTTTTTTTTTTTTCTGAACCGAGCCATTTTCCTTTTGCCGTCGTGCATAAACAAGGACAGAAATGCAGGATTTGGGCTGGTCGACCGAGCTTCCCGTCAAAATTGAGCCACTTTGTCTCCGTCCTTGACTTTACAAGCCGACGATCTTTTTTTTTTTTTGTTGCGGCGGTTCGCTCGGTGTTTGTCGTTGCCTTTGATCTGCGGATGAATCGCTCTTGAACATGTTAAATGAAAAGGCCTTTAAGCTGATTGGGGTGGAGTGGATGAATGGCGGCGCTTTATGCGGCTCGTATATGATCCCTTTAATGGAACGGTGTCACACATAATTACAAGTGCCTCCTCTGTGCGTGAGCTTCTTCCATTAAGCACATCCCGAAATGTTCTTTTTAACGGGCGGTTAGAAAGGGCCAGACGTGTTGCACCTGCCTATTTAAGAGGATAAGTGGTGATCAGTGGTCCTTGTTGGTTGTACAAGTTGAAAACGGTGAAATGGAGTTAAAGTAGCCTGAGTGACTTGATGGAAATTAATTAAACGTCGAAGGTCAAAGGAAATCCGACCCTTTTTTTTTTTTTCTTTCCACCGCTCCACTCACAAGTGCCCCATTCGGCTGTCAGGGATTGAAGGGTTACACAGAATAATGCACAATGTTCAATACTTCTCGTTTGCATCATATTTCCATTCGCCAGACATCAAAGACATGCGGCTCCGTACAGAAGCTTCCTCTGCTGTCTTCCTATTTCCTGCAGTCCACGCTCCAACATGTTCAGTGATTGGATTTAAGTTCTTACATCACAAATGGTTGGAGCTTGGCTTTTCTCGAGCTCCGTCAGATCAGCGCTGACTTCCATCAACACGGCATCTTCTATCTTCTCTAACGACTCCTAACAAGGCTCCACGTTCTTCTCCCTATGAGGCCTTGGCACCTCCGTTCCATAATGAGGCGGCAAAGAAAAGGGGTTGCAGATTAGAATAACAGCCTTAACTAATCCATAACAGGCCGATGAGGCGCCACGTTCGGGGAAACCGTGTCATTTCTCATTTTTTCGCAGCACCGTGGAAAAATCTTCCCTCTCTCTCTGTCTTTCTCGCTCCCTCTCATCCCCCACGCAAAAACAAGCCCCAAGAATAGCGGCTGTGGCAAGCCGCCGGCACGAGGACAGCAGTCAACAAACCGGGGCTCCTTCTCTGGTATCTATTTCCTCCTCCTCTCTCGCTCGGGTCCTCAGCCCTCGCCAACAGTCTGAGGAGAACGGAGAGGAAATCCATGCCTCTGATTGTTGACTTTGGAAATCAGAGATGCGATGCTGCCCGATGGAAACTGCTGAGGACACTCGGGGACGGAGAGTCCTCTGCCAGTGATTACCATCGACTACTCCTGCTCTGTAATGACCGACAAACACGGATGTATCAAATTTTTTTATATATTTTTTTTTTACATTAGGTTTATATTTGAGGCCCCTGCTGGTAAACAGATTTACAGCAGCTATGTTTATTACAGACGTTTTATGAGCCCATTACATTGGGTAAAGCTGCTGAAGTAACAAACCAGGCTGAAGATACTGTTGCGACCGGGTAAAAAAGTCAAGTTGGATTTAAAATCGGGAAGAGATGCTATATTGATGCTAAAGTTGACTTTATAATGTCTCCAAGCATCAGAAGCAGCAGATTTGACTTCTTTTTAGACTCGTATAGAATGACTCACTACACCATCTTGCGGTGGTAGGTAGTCTTACAAGACTAGCTACAGATCTCAAGTGTTTATCATTTTAAGTTAATTCAATAGAAAACGCTCTATGTATTCAGAACTGTGATCTACTGTTATGAATACTATATGCCGATGATACGATATTATTCTTCCTGAGTGAGATGCAATTTCTATGTAAATAACAGGAAAGGCTCCCAGTATGGACTCAGTGTAAAAGTGAATTATTCAAAGAAAGACTCAGGCCAGCCAAGTTAAAGAAAAGAAGTTTTTGATCAGAGACACATTGACTGTGAGATACAGGCGTGACGGACAGCTTCTGTTCCACGCTCGCATCAGGTTCACTGTGGGAATGAAAGCTCACCGAGGCTGAATGGAAACTGTAGGCAGCCTGTGTCAGTCTGCAGTGCGAGGTGATGTATGCACGAGGCTTTGATGAGAGCCGAGCGTCTGTTTGTCACATTGCGCATCTGGATCCACTTCTGCGCGTTCATGTCGCATCCATACGTCGACGCATCGCTTTGTTTACATGCGTGTCAGGTGAAGGCTGGAGCGTCTCCCGCGTGTGCTCAGCCGTAATAAGGCCTGATCCGGGGTTGGCCAGAGCACACCAGGAATAGCGCCTCGTCCCTCATTTCCTCTGCAGCCAGTGGAGATGAGATCTCTTCACAATATTTACTCTGGGAATAATGATGTTTGATTTCACTCGCTTCTGGGTGTGTCTCTGTGAGGGCTATTTTCCCCCGCTGCTGCCACTGAGAGAGAAAACAGACAGAAGCTATGTCCTCAGAAAGGAAAGAAAAAAAGGGCCTCAGATCATTGTTTATGGATGATGCTCGGTCGGTGTATTTCTGTGCTCGGCCTTCACAATGAGGAGCTGCGGTGATGCTCTGCTGGTAGCGTGACTGCATTTCACTCAGACGCTTTCTGACCAACTTGTGCCGGCTTCAGAGGATGCAAGCGAACGAGGTGTGCACAAAGAAACCGTGTACCAACAACTCCTGTGGTAAACAGGAGCCAAACCCAACATAGGAAATGACTTATGTAAAGCTTGTCTTATAGTTCTGCGGTCACTTTGCACTTTTGTAGTTGTTTTGGGATGAGACACTCTGGATTTCTGTCTCATCATCGGAGCCGAGGTGTTTGTGTTTTTATTTTTTTTTCCCCCCTGCAGCGAGTTTTAGAAAATCCCAAATAAAGAGTCGCGCCTGGAGCAAGTTACAAATATGGGACAGCACAACCGGGCTGGTACACTGAACCAGAAGCACACACTGGATCGGCCTCATGTCTTGTCCCCACTTGTCCATACTGCTGACTTGCAAAACACATCTGGCCACATGTTTTTTGTTTTTTTTTTCCATCCACTTAAACTGTGTGATTCATTTTATGGACATTGTGGGGTCTTTTGTTTAGTCTGTACTGTAACATCTGCTCCTCTTTCTGTGGTCATTCTGCACCATCTGTGGAGTGAACGAAGGGCTAAAGTGCAACAAGGAGTCTTTTCAAGGCTTCATTACAACATTAATTTCGATCATGGAGTGTGGAACTTGTTTACATCGAGATGAAGATGACCTGTTATAAAGGTAAAAATGCGATCGGACTCCATGTTGAGCTTTGTTGAACAAAAAGCTGCCGACTTCCCGGCACAGCAGTATTTACCTCATTACAGTCTCTGAGGAGGCGCAGTCATTTGCATGGCTGCTTGTCAAAGCATGTTAATATTGACAAAGATTTGCACCCATTTTAATCACGCCACATAAAAGGTATACAAAGTTGTTTATGGCCGCACCACCGCTGAGCAATAGGCACATTCCAGACCGCCGTGCACATTAAAAGAGATTGCACTTTGTTCCGAGCAGCCATCGCAAATCACAGACATCAGAGGTAGCGGGGAAAAAATAGATGACTGCGACGTCTGCGTCGAACCCAAACGCATTTCCATATTAAACCGCGCGGAGCCGGGCTCTGTTTGAATTGCACGCTCCAGCCTGCGAGGAGAAGCGGCGCCCTCGTCGCTGCGACTGCAGTACCGTAAATTTCAAGTTGTTTACGGATGCTGCCATCTTGGTGCGCTCCGGGAGGGAAACTTGGAGCGGGGCCTATTACCGGCAGCTTGATGAGAGTGCAGTGAGGCGAGTTAATTAATACAACATCCCTGGGCCCACAGGCTGGGCTGCAAAGCTAACCCAGGAGGGAGGAAGAGCTGGAGAGAGGAAGACGGAGGGAGAGGGACAGAAGAAAGGACATTATGCGGAGGATTTATCACTTCATATAAGATGGGGATAAAACTGTGCTGACAAAACACGACCGCAAGAAAGGAGATGTAGGCTGGAGTGAGCCACCCCCAGGCAAGGATCAGAGCTGGTTTGGCCCGTTCAGAGTGGACTCAGTGAGTGTTTCCTTCAGATGCTTCCCAGGTAAAGTGCAATCAGAGGAAAACGCATCATTACATCCCTCAAAAGACAGTTTCAGTCACAAAGACTCTTCCAATAACAGATAACCACTTCAGGCCACAAAATACACACAATCATTCACACACGGGCACTGCTACCTCTCTGTGCAGGCTGGCGATTGAAAAGCATCAAACCTCACCACTTCAGCACCGGCGCACACATCAGGAACGGGGAAAGTTCGATTTGTGTGTTATTCTCAGAAACGGCTGCCGTCACAATTCGAACACAGCCATTCAGAAAGTCCCGCTAAAGAGGGAACTCATGAGTTGGTCCTGCGCTGCACATGGACAGCAACTGAAAGAAAAGTAGAAGACATGTAACTCTGTGTGCTTGGCGCTGCCCCCTACGGTGAGGCGGAAATACTGCCCGCCTCACTTCCTGCTTTTTCTTTGCCAATTAATGTCACTAAAGGACCAGCATGTCATTTTCTCTAGAAAATAATCATTTATATTGAAGTTTTCTACAAACTTTAGTGACAAGCACAAAAATCAACCAACTACTTTTTTAGTCGTGCAATATCATTTGGCACCACAAGATGGTGTATTGAGTCACTCCATCAGAAAAAGCTTTAAAAAGTACTATACACATATGACTTAAATGAAATCAAACATACAGACCCTTCACTTTAAACCTTTTACATTCTGTACGATGAATTATTTGCAGGCTATGCTGCTCCATATCAGAACATGTGCTTGCTGGCGGCAAGTTGCTTACATAAGGCTGGCTTTAATGATTAAAGGTAATATTACCCGGCTTTATTTCTGCATTGAAATGCTGGTGGAGACAACCGAGTACAATCCTGAATGATGAGGTGAAGGTCAATGATGTTTAAAGATGTTTAAGTTTGTGTAAAATAAAGGCAGATAAAACAGCATTATTCCTCTTTCTCCAGTGTTTCACTCAAAGACTCACACAATAGTCCTAATGCTAACCATTGTTAACTAGTTAATTGATTGTTTTGTGTATTTCCTGTTTGTTCATTGTGCTTTAAACGTATATTCAGTGCTCTTTTTTTTTTCTTTATGTCATACTGTCAGAAATAAATGCTGGTCATGTGGTGGAGTGGTTGGCAGCACTCCCCTCACAATGAGGAAATCTCCAGTTCAAGTCTGATTGGGGTCATTTCTATGTGGAGTTTGCATGTTTTCACTCTGCTTGTTTTCTCCAGATCCTCATTTGTTCGATTTCAGAATAACTGGTGAATCTAAAGTGAAGTGGGTTTTGTGTTTATTCTGCCTTCAGCCCACCTGAGTTTCTTTGCACTGTTACTGTATAAAGCAGAGACACAGGACAGAGATTTGGTCTATTTATTTTCTGTGTGCAACAGGGGAAAAAAATGTTTGATATGCAAAGACCCAATAAGGATAGGAAGACTCTATTTGAAAGGTAAGAAGAAGTACACACTGTTTTATTCCTTCCCCTTTTTGGCTCTGGACTGTAATTAGATATATGTATACAGTGTTTAACGCTCAACTAGTTAAACACTAGTAAAGTCATGAACTTGTGGATAAATGAAATCGCAGTCGACGGAATCTGATGGAAGCGTTAGGGAGGACTCCCAGGATGTTTACAATTCCTCTCAAAGGTTTCAGCACTGACACCAAATGCAGGTTCATCGCACTTCAAGAGGAGATGGAGCAAATGTCGGATTTCACCTCCTCAACGGAGCAAGAAGTGGAGGAACTTTGGCTTCTTTTTAAACTGCATGCGGAGACGCCGTCATCCTGCATCCATTCGTTTCAGGCTGGAAAAACAAGCTTGAGACCCATCGTGTCAAATAGAACCTCTTTTTTTTTTTTTTTTTTTTCTTTGTCCCCAGTCTAAAAAAGCATATAAAAATCTGCAGACTCAGCTTTCTGAAGAGTAATCTTCATTGTGAAAGTGCGTACGCGCAGTGGAAGGAGTCTTAAAAGACGGTCCCGGGCTGGTGGTTGTTGTGCCGAGCCGCACGCTCAGATCATTTTTTAATGATGAAGCTTCCTCATTCATCTGGGAAGTTTATCACGATTGCAAATCGGCGGGATGACGGCAGCAAAAATACTGTAAATAGCTCGGCTGCCAGAAGACACAAAAGAGCCGGGCCGCTATAAATACCCTGAATGAATCCTCACTAATCAGGAGGCGAGAGAAGCCGTGAGTCGTGTTGATATGGGGAAACCGGTGGCTCCGTCCCATTTCTAAACGCTTTCGCCAGCTTTTACTTTTGGTTAGTGTTTAGAATTCACTGGATAATTACCATATTAAAATGCATGTCGGAGTCTGTGCATTCGTGGTGGGGAAAGATAAGGCGGGCGAGAGTCGGGAGAAAAGGGAGAAGAGAGAGGGGGGGTGGAGAAAGGAAAAAAAAAAAAGAAGTCAACCGGAGGCCTATCAGTCAGCTCTGAATTGCTTTATAATTACTGAGATGCGCAGACATAATTTCCTTCTAAAAATAATGCAAAGTTTCATTTCCTGCCCTTTCCTTAATACTGTTAAGTGTGTGCGTGTGCCTCTGCATTAAGTTAACCTCTTCCTGTGCCGGCGCTCTGTGCTGCCATGTTAAGCACAGTGTAGCCTAGTTTCTGCACAGCGTGAACGTTGCTGCTTCCTGTTTTGGGAACGGAGAGGAATCCAAATCCTGACACATTGGGGTTGTATTCATGAATATGACACACTGTCTCGCTAAAGTTCCCTTTTAACTCCATGTACTTTTATTTGCATATATTTCTCATAAGGTTTAATCTTTTGTGTGCACAGACACGGGAATTTAATTATTCATTTCCCGGCACAGACGCTGCCCCCCCCCCCCCCCCCACACACACACACACACAATGAGTGGTCGGATGTGAACGTCTCGGTAATGTTTGGCCTTAATTAGAGCGAACCTGCTGACTATCACAATAAGCAGGCTTTATTTGTTTGTTTTTTTTTTTTAGTCCAGACAGAAGCTGGGTGTCAGGTAAAGGTGCGTTCGCCACGTTTATGTTTGAGAAGAAGAATTCTGCTGCACAGAAAATGAGGTTTGTTAACTAATTTATATAGAATTAAATAAACGACATCACTATGATGCTACACAAAGTTTCTCAGCCTGTCCAGCCAATATTTTCATAATTGTGTAAACCACAAAGCAACACTTTCATTAGTTTATATGGAAGCTTTTCAAATGCATGAACAAAGCTATTTTATGATTTTAGATCATTGTTGACACCCAAAAGTGGAAGACAGTTCATGTTTTCATACAGAAAAATGCACATTTTATTTAATATGTGTAAAGGAAAAGTTCACAAAATGTGATGTATGATGATTTGTTGGTCCTCTTTTTTTTGTGCGTCTTCATATTTGGCTGCAAAAAGGACGAGACGGATCCAAGACTAATCACCATCAGACCCGTCCTCCTGTTATATGAGAAGTCCCTGAAAAAATGTGTACGAAGAATTAATGGCAGTTTTGTTTGTTGTTGAAAACGGTTGATGCTATGTTAGCATCCGCCGGCCTGATAAACGCAGTGTGGAGATGTAGATACTTCCAGAGAGGGGGGGGGGAACAAACAAACAAAAAAAATAAAAGTTCATTGCTCACATGAGTGACAATCTAAGTCCCTGGTTACAAGTATTGACACGACGGCGAGAACAGCTGTTCTGTTGGGTTTGTGCGGCTCGTGAAGAATTGCCTTGCCGGAGTCTGTTAAAGCTCTTTAGTGGAGGAACAAAAAGTCACTGCAAGATTAACATGACTGCCAGTAATTACAGTGTATTGTCACAATAAACACTGCAATCTGAGAAAAATACGAGGCGCCGCGCAGCCAGCAGAAATAGCAGCGCGGGGGAGAATTGGAAAGGGGAAGGCTGCAGGAGAGGAGAGGGGTGGATGCGCTGCGACCGGCAGGTTCTCCTATGATGAAATATTGATGGCACCGACTTTGATTCTGCAATAGGTACTTTTGATCCAGATCTGTCGTGGCAGAGGAGACACCCTCCCCCTCCCCCTCCCCCTCCATTCTTCCTCAGGTGTGCCGTTGGTCTCCTCGCTTTCGAAAAAAAAATAAAAAAATGCCATCCGCCCTCCACCACCTTTGATCAGATGTGTAGACTTTGAAGGGGAACTTATAGAGATCAATGATGTGTGCATACAGGCAGGCAGACACTGTCGGTCTAAAACTCAATATGTTGCAGCGGGTGCTGGATGAGCGCCAGCGACGGGGCTTTGCAGTTAGTCAGTTGTTGACTTTTATTTATCGCGACTGCTGCTGCTGTAATTGATGACTGAATCAACACAGTCTGGAACAGCAACCGCTGACTTCTTTCCTTTTTCAGTTTGAACAGCAATCGTGTCTCTTTTCCCTCTCAGCACTCATCTGAAATTCAAATCCAATACCTCTAAAAGGAGGAGACAAAGGGGGGGAAAAGAAAAAAAAAAAAAAAAAGTAAGCTCCATTATTTAAAAGGACCAATTTCATTAACAAAACCTCAGATAAGTGTTCAGTGTAGAAATCCTAAGGCTGCACAGTCACATTTAAGTGCTCCAAAGCCCCCCCCCCCCCCCCCTCCTGCTTTTATTGTGTGAAGTGGTGTTTTCTTCCGTGTGTGGCGAGGAGGAGGTGGTGTCCGGTGTGTAGTGCGTAATGGAGCGCAGAGCCATCTCTCCGTCTGGCCAGCCATCCGTCTGCGTCCACAGATCCTATCGGTGCGTCTCACCTGCTCATGAGACGCGAGCAGCTTCTCTTCAAACGGACGACTCCTGCGCTCGGTGGAAGCCGCCACGCTCGCGTGGTCCCTCTGGTCTTCGTCCCCTCGCCGATTAAACCTCTCATTTTGTAAAGGAACGCCTCAAATTCACCACGTGGGCAAAGTTTATGTTTCCCACTCAGTTTTGTTTTTTTTCTTCCTTAATTATTTAATTTAAACGGCCTGCTCCTTGTTTTACCAGTGACTCAGAAGAATGAATCCCACGGTACTCGGCCCGGCCCGGACACGCTATACGTTCCAAACAGCGAGCAGGCACAGATGTGGCTTCGTTAATAATTGCCATAATTGTATAAGTATGTGGAAACCGCTACACAAAATGGAGCAATGACTGTTATCAGGTTGATAACCAATAATTACTTACAAACTGTGCGCTCATTAAGCAGCTCCTGCGGAGAAACCGAGCTCAATATAGCCCTCCAGAATCCCCTCCCCTCGCCCACCAGGATCCTGCTGCTCGCCGTCTCCCTCTCTCATCTCGTCCTCCATGCAGACTCTTGCTTTTCATTCACGTTGCTCTGGTTCAATCACCCGGGCCTTCTCTCTTCTCCCTCCACGCATTTATTCCTGCAGTTAATGTATGTATGACGCTCCTCCTGAAAGATTAACCATCCTCTCTGCATTTCTTCTCATCTATCATCCTAATGGGGGCTACAAGAGTGTGTGGGGGGGAGGTGGGGGGGGAAACAACGACCAAAAAAACAACAATTTGCAGAGGCAGAAGCACGAAGGCCGAGCAGAAGTGTCTGGATTGCCACAGTCGATCAAGTTCCAGTCCGTCACCGCTTTAATTCGCGCTGTTGGCCCGGGACCAGACCTCATCCTGACAGACGTGCGCCTTCCTGCACGCATGCACACAAACACTGCGACACCTCGTGACACGGCGCGCAGCCTGCCAGCAGCGGCTCGTTCTCATCTGATCTCAGATCAGCTTCCCTGTAAACAGACCTCCGAAATCCGCACCGACGCCACACCACTGCGCAGAGCGCGTCACACGAAAGGCCACGTTCGGCTTGGTTGAGCAGATCCGAGTTGCTTCAGAATTCAGCATAGCATATCCTCCATTTCAAATCCACAATCTACAGAAAATGAACTGAAATCTAAAACTTCAAAAATGCTCCTGTAATACTATGAGCGTCGACATTTCATCCTTTGTTTTTCAAAGGAATATATGCACCAGTGTCAAGGTATAACAACGAACCAGTGTCAGTGTGGAGGAAATGTGAAGAAATGTAGTTAAAAAAACAACAAAAAACTGTCAAATGTTCAAAACACTTAAATAAAATTGCTAATAGTCACCACCTCCACCTGCTCCTGCAGGATTTAGTGGATATCTGAATTACAAAAAGGACTGTACTGGAAAAAAGCTGCACTTAAGGAATTCGACTGGTAACTGGAGCAGGAAAAATGAAGTTTATGCAACAAGGCAAATGTAAACGTCTGAAGTGAAACGAAGGAAAACATCCAGAGATGACTTCTTTTTTTTTTTTTTTACTGCTCTGACCTACATGAGATTATATCGGACTAAAATGAAATCCGTTGATTTAAAGTGTTGGGAGAGACTTCTACAAAGTTATGTTTCTATAGGAAATGACCGTTTGATTTAAATGTATTTCTATAGCGCAACAAAACAAGGCCGTCATCTCAGGGAGAAACCCAAAACTTGTGAGCGAGAGCGTAGATGAGGGTGGAAGAGGAAATCTCCTGTAGAGTCAGACTCAGAGGTGTCGACTCCCCCCGTTGGAGTTATTGGACAGAAGGAGAGGAGAGGGTAAACAATAGAACAAAAACCTTGAGGCAGCACTTTGTAAACAGTCAAAAGTTTGTGGATCATTTCTTTTGGAGGACTTCTCCCTGGACGGACTTTGGGATGATCCGATTCGGCCTCTGTTGAGTTTCTGTTAAGTTGTGATGGCAGGAAGTGCCGGTAGCTCGCTGCGAACTCGTATTAACATGACTCACCTTTGGCAGCATTCACAAATATGCTTTAAAAAAAAAAGAAAGACAGAAAGAAAGAAAAAGTCCCTCCCGGTTGTGTTTAGAGGATTTTTGTTTTGTTTAGACGTTGTGCGTTCCTTGGCTCCCCCGAGCCGCCTCTCATCCACCGTCGGTGGGAGAAGGCGACTGCGGGAGGCTCCTGGTAACCACATGCTATCACAGCTCGGCCTTCCAGCCTCCAACCGCGACACGCTTACACTCATCCACTCCACAGGGGAAGTGTTGAGCCTCGCCGGCTAATGTGAGAGCGCAAACAGAAACATTCACCCTGCGTTAGATAGGCAGCCTCCTCTGCTCCTCCCTCCACGGCTCCCTGCACACTCGGTTTGTCTCTCTCCTCCTCTGGAAGGAGAAGCCGTCTCGCCTCCAGCGTCGGATCGCTCTCCATCAATTTTGTTGCTGTTTATTCGTCTGACTGTCTTCCCCTCCCCCCCCCCGCTCACACCCGTCCTCTTGTCAATATTAGTCTTTGTTCGTCTGCATCTCTTCTTCCCTCGCTCCTCCTCATTTGCAGGGATGTGAGTAAAGTATTGCAGGATGCTGCAGCCTACCTCCTTGTGTTTTGACATATTACTGATTCACGGCTTATCCCTCAGACTGCTGTTAAACTGTGTTCGCCACCGTTGAGGTATCGGCTTGTTTTCTTTTTCCTGTTCTTTTTTTTTTTTTTTAAAGGCACAATAAAAATAGAAGCAGTCTGTGTGGAAGTCGCCCCTTATAGCCCTAATTAAAACACAAAGGAGAAACTTTAAAGCTCCACTGTTTCTCCTGTAAGCTGAATTTATGAGGAATAAACTCCACTCAGTACATTCCAGGCTCTCGACTATTTGATCTGGTGTGAACACAAGCTTACGCTGGCAAACATAGAAAACTTTACTGTGTTCTGAAGACTTTTCTCTGCTGGTGCTGCTATTAAGACAGCAAAAACTCTGGGATTACTCTTAAGTTGAAAACACACACTTTTTGGGGAGCGCTGATACGCGCTGATGTACAGCAGGGTCTGGAATGTTCGCTACGCCATAAGAAAGGCTCATTTATCCTCCACATGTGCATGAAAACAGGGATGAACCATGGAGACGTCACTGCCCTTGTACTTCGATTCGTCGATTGTATTTAGATCAGTCCACAAGAGGGCGCCAATCTGAGTCAACGTACACGGCAAACATGAAAAACACGTTATAAGCGTGAAACATGAACGGATGTTTGGAGAAAAATCTTAAAAAAGAAGGAGGCGAATATGGACTTGGTCGTGTCTCGGGAATAGAGGCCAACTTGAAATGGAAATTATGCAAAGTTCAAAATAACTACTTGTTAGCATCTACTAGTACTTTACCTTTACTGTTATGGTCAAAGCGGCTTTAAAAATTCACTCCGTATGGATGTGGACCAGTTTAGGTCGCAGCAGCAGTCACGATCACCACAAAGGTCTGAAACTCACGTTTATCACAGGTTGTAATAGCCACTTTGGTTGAGAAGAGAAAGTTTGTTTTGATTGAATCCATAAAGTCTCTCCTCCCAGAAAGCGCTGGTTGGAGTAATTGATTGAGGTTAAGATTTATATATCTTAAGTTTTATGGTAACAAAAAAACAACAGCTATTAGAAATCTATCTGCACTAAAAGAAGAGCACATAAACTTTATCAGCACTTTAAATATTTTTAGAAACAGTATGAGCAATGCACACTGAATAACAAGTGTAGGCCTGAAGATGTACGCTCATACTGTATGTACTGTATTCTCACAAACCAGACGCCTTCGAATGGTGTTGTTTGCAACAAAATATGTAGGCTAGAAAGCGGCCGAAGCGTCGGTATCGTGACTGAATAGGTCGGAGCAAGTGCGGACGCGAGAGAGCTGGATGCGACTGTCGCCAGGGCTGGTGTTTTTTTTTTCTTTTCCTTTTCCGCCCCACTCTCAGCCCCGAGGGTACAACTGGCCTCCCTTCAAAGGAGGAAGCTTAAACACAATCTCCGAAAGAGTGAAAGCGGCGCTGGGTTGTGGTGGGCGTCAGTCAACCAGTCAGTCAGTCAGTCAGTCAGTCAGTCAGTCGTCAGTCAGGCGAAGGCCCTGCTGTCTCCCACTCCAGAGAACAGGTACCTTGAACTAGTTTCTACAAAGCTGAGTCGGAGATTTAATGCAATATAATGCCTCTGGGCCCTTTTAGCAATTTGGAGTCAACACACAAATACACCCACGCTCAACTGGAAAGACTTTCCATCCCGGCCCCTTCATGTGCA
Source organism: Lipophrys pholis (assembly GCF_963383615.2). Classification (NCBI taxonomy): domain Eukaryota; kingdom Metazoa; phylum Chordata; class Actinopteri; order Blenniiformes; family Blenniidae; genus Lipophrys; species Lipophrys pholis. The sequence continues at coordinate 17,115,826 of NC_137646.1, read as the reverse complement.
AATGTGCTGAATGGAGGTGTGTAAGTATGTGCTAGTGTCTGTGTGTGCTCCGCATGCGCTCGCCTTCCCTACTGAATCCTTCCCACTACTCCCTTCTTTCCCGTTTTTGATCTGTAGCAGCACATCACTGGCCAGTCGGTTCAAAAAAGAAAAGAAAGAGGAAAAGAAAAAAACTCAGCAGAGAAACACACAGTGCTCCGTTGCTGTTGTTTTTTGGTTCTTTTTTCTCCATTTACACAGCAATCTTCCAATGTGCTTCCTGCCCACGCTGTGTGGGGTGAAGCACGCAAGTAATTTAACACATGATGATCATTCAGTAAAGTGAGGAGTTGTTAATACCCTGCAGATTGTCAAATCTGTTCCTTTGCGCGAGCAGGTTTCATCCAAGGAAAACTTTGTTATGAGACACCACCACAATGGTCGCCATATGGCAATGTTGCCGTATAAAGTATTTTTTTGTTGTTGAACCCCCCCCCTCCAGATGCCACTAATGCAATGCCGCTGCTGCACTGACACAGTGCCGCTCTCCACTCTGGGTGATTGGCAGCTTTTTCCAGCTGTTGGAAGAGTTAGGAGCCTCACTGTTACTCTGCTGACATCCGTTTTGGCATCTGTTGCACTTCCGAAGCGCCGCACGAGAGACGGATTAGAGCGTCCAGAGAGATCGCCACCGTTTCCTTGAGATTGTGAAGACTGGAAATGGATTTACATTTTTTTTTTTTTGCCCTTGGATGTGATAATTACAATGTGAGCCGTCAGATTTTGCCCTATTAACACATTGTGCGCGTTCCACTCAGAATCTCACCTCAGACGAGTTCATGCGAGAGATTTATTCTGAGGTCTTCTTGACGTTCGACTTTGTTTGTCGCCTTAAATGAAATTGATTGTCGTCCTGCAAATCGAAGGTGAAAGCAAATAGAGAGCGTGGATGAGGAGCCGGATAAATAAAATAAATATAAAGCGGGAGTCCCTGGGCTACCAGGCCCGAGGCTATTGCATCGCCAGCAGGCAAACAGCCACCCAGCTGCCCCAGCAGGGAAGGAATACATCAGGCGGCCTATTGGCTACCTGACAGCTGATTTAGCTCCCCCTTAATGAGCAGTGGGATCTGCTGCAGGAACCCCACAATCTGTTACATAACAACATCATAGGCAGCGTAAGAAGCAGACTGCTACGGCTGGCACGATCCCGCCACATCAGGAGACGTTCCATTCAGTATACCATCACCATCCGAAGTCGGTAAATACTGCCAAGGCAAACATGAGACAATATGTGTTACTGTGTTTAAATTAGCACTATAAATACATCAGACCGACGTCTTAATAATCTGAAGCGCCTTTCACAATGTTCTCTTTCTGCTTGTTGAGCAAATCAAACATTTCAATCAGCAGTTCACTCGCACGGCGCCGACACTGTTAACACTTTACGCAGGGATTGTGACTCCGTCGTGAAGGTCATAAAGTGGAGACGTGAGTCTGGTTGTAAGTTGTCACAAATATACATTTATTTCATAAAAGATGTTGCATACTTTCCAAAAACAGCTGCACACCGAAGCTCATTTTAGAAAACTGAACATCTGCTGGTACTTAAATCTCAGCCGTGGATCTACACACCTTTTGGTCATATCTAGTTTGTCGTAGTGAAGCTGGAGCACGATGTGAATGGTATTAATAGCTTAACACTGGACTGTCTGATGTGACTTGTAGATTTATTGCATCTTTCAAATATACTGTTTTCAGACTTCGAACCAACATCCATACGTCAGAAAAAGTTTTTTTCCTCTTAAAGCCATTAAAAAGTTTCTTTCGGATCAAAACATACCAGAGTTTCGCTCGTCGGGCGGCTAAAAACAAGGCGACTCCAAATAAAAGGTAATATTGCTTTACGTCTCGATGTGTAAACTGACAACACTTATTGGTTTCCCGCCAACCGTCTGAGCGTGGCATTAAAGAAAAGCTAAAAGAGCGATTCTTAAGTGGAAGCTTTTGCTGCAAGCTATCAACAATCTTAGATATCGACAGAAACGCCTGTATAGATGTAGAGAAAACAAGTATTTAGAAGCATAATAGTGGTTATAATTGTTTTCTTTTGATATTAAGCATTGAGTTTGAGTTGTGTTTACAGGTGGCATAGATAGAAAAAAAATGGACGTGATTCGCCAAACGGCCTGCCGTCAATCGTCGGCCGGGTCCAGATGGAGTTGAAGGAGCCGCCACTAAAGTTATTCTAGTCCTACTGGGGCTCACTGATGTGTTGACAAACAGAGCGCCATGCTAAACTAAATCACAATTTTGGCAAAACATGCAGTTCTTACCAGTAAGTTTATGGTATTTGCTCACAATACCAGCAAAGCTGTAACTACCACTGTGATGGAGGGGAAGAGATAAGCACGTACGGCTTTTACATTGGTGAGAAACGTCACAAGACCCTACAACCGGTCGAGTTTCACTTCATTGATTCAACTACACACAGTCTTAAGTGTCGTAGGTACTTCTAAGGAATACGTTGGTAATACTTGTGCTCCTTCCGAGAGATGCTCTTTTTGATACATTTAGAGAAAACGAAGCAGTACTGTAACAATCGATGGGAAAGTCCGGGAGCGACGTCAGCGAGGCTCAGTTCTAACCTTAGCCAGACTCACTTGGAAGAATATATGTTCTGACAACACAGATGTCAGCGCGGACCCCTCAGGACCCCAACCTGTCACCGCGGGCTCGCCGAGGGAAGGGTGGGGTTCAAGTTATTCTAGGCTACCGGGGGTCACAGTTCGCTGTGTATACCCCGCTGCTTTAGCACCGGCTGACAGGCCACGGGAGTCTGGAAGTCCATGATGTACTGGCATTTGCTGGGCTCCTTCACCGATCGCAAGGCTGTCTCCGTTCCGCATGTCAGGGTGACCTAGAAAAGAGAGAAAGAAAGAGAAGTTGAGGTGGAGAAGAGACACCGTTAGCCTGAGTTAAGAGTTTTGTCTCGCGAGGGGAGCTGGTGGAAGCTGTCCGCCCTCTTTTCGGGGAGATTTCCCCAAACAGCTCCGAACTTTTGTGCTTACAACCTACAAATGACAAAATTATGCAGAAGACATGGGAGTGAGTTGCTACCTCTGGAATATATTCAGGTCCTTTCTGGAGTAAACTGCAAAAGTTTTTCTGTAATACAACCAGGATGTGTACAAAGTGTTGCCGTGACGATGGGACAGGGTGGAATAATGGAACATCGCCGCTGTCATGAACAGGACAGGCGGAGATGTGATTACTACTGTCACGACTTTAATAGGTGACTTTGACGCCCCCCCCCCCCCCCCCCCCCCCCCCCAACCCCCCCTGCAAGAGAGTGGATGGGAAAACAACTTATTTTACTTCTAGGTGGTTTCCATAGCAACCAAGCACATCATACAGCACCCTGAAGCAGAGGATCCCTCCGGCGAACAAAAGCACCTGGAGAGGCGGGGGGAGGGGGTGACAGGTATTATTGTGCTCGAGTTTCGGGCAGCACAACTGGTGATTTGGTTTTGTCCCGATTTCGGATTAAAAATAGAGGCTTTTGTTATGTCACTTAGTGTCTTATTGCGCCGAGATATTAGGTGGGTGTGTGCGCGGCACGACGAGACAATGTGTTTCACTGCTTATGCCCGTCTGTGGTCTGGCATTTCTTCTTTTTGAGAGGCCTGAAAACCTGTGAGCAAACTACACTTGTGGGGCTCAAAACGAAGCCGAACCACGAAAATAAAATTATTCTGAAGACGCAGCCCTCGCCTCAGTTAACCCTAGCTATTGGATTATCGCACAGGGTACACATTGTTGATCCTCTAACAATGCCCACACAAAATAAAAACACTGTCGATTAAGTACTTTGCTTTTATGAATAATAAATGGGTGTGATTTTCACCGTCTCTTCTGCTGTTTACGACGGTATCTGTAGTTTATGTGTAAAAATGTAAACATGTTTTAGCAGCCATGCTGCTCTTATTGTGGTAAGAATGTCAAACACAAGCAAACCAACGCAAAAACGATGCAGCGTCCACCAAATCGTGTAAAGAGGGTCCAATGGATTACAAAGTCCTAATTTAAAGAGATATTATTTGTAGTTGATCATTCACAAGCAGGTGATTCCTCTGGTGAATAGAAGCACTTGGAGGCCTGTAGGCCCCAGTCTTTTTTGAAAGGTGGCTTTCCTTACCTTGAACCTGGAAGCAGCTCCCAGTATCGCTATTTGTTGGCCAAAAGAGCTCATCTATGGCTTAAACATGATTAGGTGCAAATATGTAATGTAGCACTCGGTCTGTCAATTGCGCTCAAGACAACACACCCAGAGCAACATCAGCTTCCGTGTTAACCTCATTCAGTTCGAGAAAGATTTGGCCACCAACTCTTCAAAGGGGCAAAAAAAAAAAAAAAAAAAGATCACACGGGCTGTAAACAAACCACTTCATTGGGACGTGAGTGCGCAGGAAAACTGCTGCAGATTTAGTGGGTCAACACCCAGTTTAAGTACTAAATACTTAAACCAGTGTCTTTGATTTGTCATCCAACTTTTGCACACTAACTTTTGATCATCTGGCATCGAGTTTCTTGCCCCATGTAAGAGCCTTTTAGCAATGGTACTCCATTCCCAGACAGAATAAACGGGATTACACTGCGATTATAGACCAAACGAAAAGATGGACGGCATCCATGGGGAGCTGAATAAAGATTTGTTGAGCATTAACTATGGCTGTTTTCTTCAGGTCCTCTGAACAAAGACCTGCGACCTCTCTGTGTCCTCCTCTATGTTTTGCAGCTGATAAAGTTAGAAAAACTGATGGAGACCGTATCAGAGTGCCTAAGAATTATTATGTTTCCTTGTTGGTTTGCTTGAATTCAAGATGGATTGATGAGACCCCACAACGCACAATTACAGAAGAAGGACACAAAGGAGTTGGACACGTTGTTGGATAGAGAGTCAAAGTTGTGGGAAGAATAAGAGCAACCAAAGACAATCAGCAAAGATTATGAGATCGAAGGTGTACGATACAGACAGTATCTCATAATAAAGTTCTCACATAAAGGTCATGAGGTGCCAGCAGAGAAAAGGCGTCTCCCACCTCAATAACGGAAGCATCTCTGATGATTCGTACGCACTTTTAAACTTGTTAGGCGAACCCAGATGCTTTCTGACTTTGTAAAGTTGCCTATTTGCATAAACTCCATTTTCTGTGATTGAGAGCTCATGAAGGAATATTTGCTGAACTGGTCATGTTGTTGTTTTTTTTATAGGAAAGTTATGGCGACAGTATCAATACATCATATTCAGCTGCTTCATCTTGAACAAAACTACCAGTCAGGCAATAATAGACAGGAACGGGGTCCACTCTACTTAGCCTCTCAGGCCTGCTTTTAATCTGAACATCAAAATCCACGTAAAAGCAGCTCATGATATCATCTTCAAATTCAGAAAGCCCAGGTGTGACTTTATCCTTGGCTAAAAAAAGAAAATCACCGCACATGCGGAACAGCGGCAGTCCTGCTCTTTAATTAATAAGTGAAACAGTTTGCGTTCTTCCTTCCCCATTGGCTCGTGAGATAAACTGCACCCTGCTTGAATTTGGAGCACCACGATATCCGAACCGTAAAACACTACATCCCGGGTTCCTCTACTCAAGAGTGCTTCACCACAGAATGAAAGAGCGCAACCCAAAGCTGAGGTTCAACATTTCAAATATAATGAGCGTCGACTTCTGACGAGACTTCATTTATGCCGTCTGCACACGGTTAGGGGGTCGTATCAAAGGAATTCGATTTAATCTTTTCAAAGGGGGGGCCCCTGGATGGCATGAATACATACATTTGTAAAGGACTTTTATTGGGCTCTGATTTGAAGAGGGGGCCAGGCAAAGAAAATCTGATGATTAAATGTGCTACATTTTTGATTGAGCAAATTCACACACAAAAATGTAAATGGGTCTCATAAAAGTGAGTGAAAGATGGGGGCTGAACTGGCAGGCCGGAGCGGTGCAGGGGGAAGAGGAAGCAAAGGAAGGCAAAGTGAGAAATGTTTCAGGCAATGCAGACTGACAAAGACTGGAGAAGCAAGTCGGTTTTAGTCGTTTAGTTTTGGACAAACTGAGGACGTAAAGTCTTTAACTGATTAACTGAGTAAGTTCCCTTTGCAGGGAAAAGCGTTCACAGAGCCGTACAGGCTTCTCTCCGTGATTAATGTGGAGAGGGGAGCCCAGTTTCCTTCAGGTTTCCCCCCAGTCAACATTCCCCATGTACATTTAGAAGCTTTAATTTCTAATTTCCTCTGTACCCTTGTTAACACAAAACCTCAAGTTTGCCTTTTGTCTTAATAAACTCTGCATAGCATCCATTTTCATTATACTAATTGCATCTGTTAACCATGAATCATGTCGGGGGTTTGTTTTTCACCTCCTTAAGTCACGAGAAATGAAACTCAGCACTTTTACCTGAATGTTCACATTAAAAGTTTTGCAGTCGTTTGGAATGAGTCAGAATGGAAGAACAACAGGGAAAACGTGTTGGGACTCTTCTTGTTAAGGAGTAAAAACAGAAAATTGGTCTTGACTGAATCAGATACAGTGGTGGACAAAAATAAAAACCCAAAACATTTTGGGACACCATTAAAATCTTAATGGTGGAGGATACTGCCTCCACCATGCTTGACAGTGGGGACTGTACATGCTGGACATCCAACTGCTGAAGGACTGCATCTGCACTTCCTGGCTATCTGGAGGCAGCTGCACCCTTCCCGGCTGAGCATCTGTCACTTCAGACGTGTTTCCTGCGTCAGGTTCCTTGTTTTAGCCATTTTTTTGGTCTTTCGAAGAACTTTCAAACGTGTTGGCTTTATACAACGTACAAAGCAGGGCAACAAAAATGGTCTTTTAATAAAAAGTACGGCCTTCGTCAGAGGCTCACTGGTACCAAAATGACCCAATACTCAAAGTGTGGAATGTATTTGAATGAAACCAATCATTTTTAAGTTTTTAACGGCTTTTTTTTTTTTTTTAAGGACTTGTTTAGCATTTTGGAAATTGTCTGAAGGCCAAAGAGTAATTCTAAACTTCCACCAATGCGCATAAATGAGTGTTAAAGTTTCAATTCAGACCCGGGTATTTATGGAGAATAGATGCAATATATTTTATATGCTAGTAATTACTAGTACAAAAGTGTATTACAGTCTGGTGCAGCAGGCTGCTTTTTGACAGACACTTTGAAGCCCAAGGTCAGATTCCCGCCCACTGCGTCAAATCTGAAAAAACCAGCGGGTGGGGGTAAGGGGGGTGGAACGGCCTTGGAGGTGGACAGGAGGGGGGTTTGCAGATGCACACTCAAGGCCGGGGATTTGGGGGGGGGAGTGGGCGCTGATGATGTAAATCTGTCCAGAAACAGTGGAGCTCACTAAAGACCCCCACTAAAGACCAATTTTTAAAATGTATTTGGTGCCCGTGTGTGTTAAAACACAGGTTGGTCATTTCACCTACAACAGTGCCATATCGCTTTGAATGTCAAACAGCCCTCAAGTAATGAACATGCATGTTCCCCGTCGTTCAACAAGAAGCAACTAAACCACAGCCCTTTGTGTACATTCATGTGTCTTAAGAAGATATTGATCAAAGCCAGAATTGGCAAGGGTACACGGTGACATTCCTGCTGTCAAATCATATATACTGTATGTGTTGGTGCAATACTCACCGTCGTACTGCGCGAACCTCCTTGCCAGCAGGGTTCTCCGTTCTCATACACCATCTGATTGTACTGGTTCTTTGGCGTTCCTGCCCACATCCCCCACAGCCTAAAAATAAAGCATCAAATAAGCAAAGTCTTTGATCACTTGCCCGCGGAAAACAAACTTCCATCTACTGGTCAACATGGACTTTTAAAGAAGAGTTGGGCCACGCTGAGCACAAAAGCATGTCATTTCTTTTTCTTTTTTTTTAAAACACCACTCAGTCGGCTTATTGAAAAACACTTTCTCCCTGTAAAAATAAAAAGCTGGCAAGATGGCCAGCCTGGCAGTGTCCTTCTTTGGTTCTTGGCACCGGTGCTCTCAACGTCCCCTTCTCCTGCTCAACAATGGAGGGGAAATATTAATTACCATTTTGTCAGAGCTAATGCTGTGTGCAGTAACACACAAGGGAAGCAGGAGAGGGAGGAAAAAAAAACAAACAAAAAAAAAAAACTAAACAGTGAAGCATGTTTCAAATGAGGTTGTGGCTGCCCAGTGCAAGCTAATTACATTCTCACCAAACATTTCAAGGGGAGTTAGGAAAACCAAAGCAAACCGGGATGCCAGTGGCCACCGTCCAATTCCGCACCAACAGATGCCATTTCATTATGCTTTCATTGGCTAACTTCCTCTGATCTTTTGAGGTGGCGTCAAACCGCAGCCGTGCTGCAGCTACGTATTGATTTTTGTACAACGGCGTAATCCTGTTTGGAGGAGGGGAGGGGAAATTCTTTTTAAATAAAAATCTTTTCTGCATCTGGTACACAAGATTTTACTGAAATGTGTCTGGCTATGGTCTCTCGCCCGACATCGGCAAGCAACTATTTTCTGTCATGACCGAGCATAAATAACGAAATCAATCTTTTCACTGACTACAGTAATGGAAAAAGAAACCTGGAGGCCTTTATTTCAATCGGCTTGTCGGTCCTCTATTAATCATCCTGGATAAAGAGCTATAAAAAGCCATATATTCAAAGTATTGTTCCTTTAATTTGCCTAAGTGCCTAAGTGGCAATCCTGTCACAAGTAAGCAACACTTGAGCAATGTGCTTACATTGACCTTTCCACGTGGGATTAAAGAGGACCTGCTCTGTTTGTGGAGTACTCCTTCAGTATTAGTTAACTCGTCTTGCTTTTCATTGGTTCTCTCTCTCGCTTTCTTTTTTTTAAGATCTCAATAAGATTTGATACTGATGACCTGATATTGAGTCAAAGTGATTCAGGAGCAACAATAAACCACATTGCAGTGCTTTTACTAATGTCGGGCACAGGTCTTAGGCAGGACATGCAACGAATAAAAAAATAATAAAAAATGAATTAGCGGACTGAAAATATGTCCAGAATTTCTTTCCACAATTCTTTAAACAGCTTCTTTTGACCTTGGCGAGGGTAAACACGGACTCTTCTTTGATTTCAAAAAGCACTCTCCGGCTCTTACAGACACATGGTTGTCTTCAGGCCCCCCGAGTGGGACTTTTCTGCTGTTCACGATGCGCATGGCTTATTTAAGATGCCTGAGCGGGTCAGTCAGAGGTGAATTGCTCACACAAGTGGAAGCCGGCTGGGCCCGGGCGTCTCGCCTTTTTCCTCCGAGCCATTTTGATTGGGTTTTAGCACTCTGTTAGCACCAGGAGGCCCTCAAATGGATTGCTGTCAGGGCCGGCAGGCACGGCGAGCCGAGAAAGTGACAGCGCTTCGGCTCTTGCAGCTAGTTGACCAGGGATCCCTCGCGCATCGCTTCTCCGCCTCCTCATCCATCGCGAAACCCCAACCCCACCCCCAGACACACACCCCCCTCCAAGCACACGTGCGCACCTCATTCCCGCGCCTCGCCTCACCTTTGCTCACTTCCTTCCTTAATCTCCATTCTCGCTCTGTCAGCCCGCTCGTGCCCCAGGAGGCGGCGTGGGTCCTGTCAATTAGGCTGGAGTTATAGCTGAGAGGTGGCCAACACACTCAAGTCATTTGGACTCACAGGAGTCACGAGATGGAATCCTATTGACAGATCATTCCCAGTAATAATACCTACTTGCACTTGGTATTGGCAGGTCATTTTCTCCAATCATTCCACAGTTTTCACCACACTCGCGCACACACCTGTGAAAAAATAAAACCCATCCCGTTGCGCCTTCCTTCTTAATTTCTTGGCACCAGAATGCATAAATATCGCTATACGTCGGTCAGACTCTTTGACAGACAATGTAGCTCAACCCAAAAGTGCAAAACGGACCCCTGTGGCTCAGTGACAACTTCATTTTCGCATCCAATTTGTCACAGTTTGGCTTTAAGCTGCAGCCATGACACAAATCATGCTCGCTGGCACTTGTAGCAGCAGGGTCAGTCTCCTTAAATTATCTGGGTTAGTGTTTGGATTTTCTTGTCGGCTGATCTGCTGCAGCCCTCTTTGCCTGTCTAGCAAAACATTACCATTCAAATCAACAACAGGGACAAAAAAAAAAAAAAAAAAAAAACCCAGACAATTTCTGTTTTTAGAGAAAATAAATACCCAGAATGAACATGAACGCAAGTATGAAAATAGGCAGTTAAATCCATTTTCAACCAGATAGAGGAGAGGGAGGGGCAAAATGCAGACTTCCTGTTAATGATTAATGATGGGAGCTTTTCAAGACATGCTCCTTTAAGGCTTTAAAATGCAGAGAATCTTATTTACAGATATCTGGGATATGCTTCTTTCCTTGTCTGGCCTTGTTTAATGCCATAAAACGTGCTTTCCATCAAAGATAAACCTGTAATCGCAGCATATCTAGCCAGCTAAACCTATTACCCATACATTTAGTTTGCATTGTGTGTGAGAGAGCGGGCCCTGGAGAACTCCAGTCTTGCCTCGAGCTGCACCCATTAGGGAGCTGATCTCATTTAATTCTCTATCTGAATTACTCAGGTGTGATTTCTACCGACGAGATGGAGTTGTGATTTAATTACAACCAGTACTCCAAAATACCATTAAAATCACAGTGTTTTGTCTCTTCAAAGCAAAAAACGAAGAAGTTATTTATCATATATCCAAACAGACATTGCTGGGATGAAGAAATAAACTTTTTTTTTTTATTTTTTTTTTATTATTATATCTGTCCAAGTCCGGATATTACTTGACAGACTTTTTTTGTAATCTAATCCTCATAAAGAGTAATTAGCTTTAAAAAAAAAAAAAAAAAAAAAAAAAAAAGCTGATTAACTTCCTTTTTTCTTCTTCTGATAATGGCTTGAGCTGATATAAGCTCCTCTTATTTCTTTAAAATGATGTGGTCGCCAGTGATTCTGTTCTAGACTTCATCGTCGTGCTAATCCGCACGCCTCGAGTGATAAATCCCGAAGATCCACGGCTAATCTCACTCTACACTGAGAGGACAGTTCCCCCCCTCTGATACAGCCACAAATCAACCTTTCAGAAGCAATTATCATTTGGACCACTCCACACTGGTGTTCAAACACCCCGCAGATAGCGAGCGAGTGAGGAGGAAAAATCTGGGCCAAAAGTGCAGTTGTGTGCGTCTCCATGTGTGCGTGTTGTGTCTGTGTGTGTTTGGAGACCCCGGGCCTCCAGTAGAGAGAGGGTGGATGAACAAAAACCACAGGGGGGCGGGGGTGGGGGGTGGGGGCACTAGAAGTGAATGCTGGACAAGTTTGGTATGTCCGCTGTTTCCTCATGTAAACCCACTTAACATCAGCCCTGACATAGTGTTTGGCTTTCCTTCATTAATATGAGGCAAAGTTCTAAGTGTGAATTTGGAGTTCGTAGGTTCACCACCACAGCACAGCTGAAGGAAGTGACCTGATCGTTCTCTAGTTCGTCTGCTTTTTGGTTACCTTGTTTTTGTTCTTTGCTTATGGCTCTTGGTGTGAAGCCTCTTTTAATAAGATTTTGATGACTCACAAGTTTATAAAGGGCCATCTCCATGTGCCAGGGGGCAGGATATACAGCCATTTTTAATAAATAATATAGCAAAAGAGGTGACATGCAGACCGGAGTCGGTTCATGGTGCATGCAAACTTACTTATGGTGCTATGTAATCCTACAAAAATTTGCATAATGGAACAATATCTTAATAAAAAAAGCCGTAGCATTGACTGTTGTGAGCTTCAGAGTTCAAAATAAAGCAGCAAGACGGTGGCAAGTATCACTTTAGTACCCAGCCACTGAGCATGAAGTGTGGAAAAAAAAACAACAACATTAAAGCCCAAAATCACATCTCAAAGTGCAGGTTTAAGCCATCTGAGCAAGAAAAATCAGCAGGTAAACAGCCCAAATATGCTATTCAACCTTCAAAGCGATCCACCCGTAATGAGCGTTTGCTCAGATTTTGCCTTCTTGTGCAACTCCGAAATGACCTTGCAGCAAAAATTGAGCCACATTCAACATGTGTCCCCTGAGCGCACCCGCCGCTGCACCAACACGGGGGTCTCATTTAGAGGTTTTTTCAAAGTGGGAGGCAGGCCTCTCCAGAGAGCGCCAAACACTTTGAGTAAATACTCAGTGAGTGAAAGAGGAAAATATTACATCAGTTAATAAATTAGTCGGCAGAAAGAGTTCATTCGTCTGATTTTTATTTTTTGAATTTTTCAGTTTACACCAGTTTCCGAGCATCAAAAGGCCTAATAAATTACTCAGGACAGACAGATTTCTTGATATTTGCTGTGTTCTGCAGTTAAGTCAAATATTAGGCTATTATGAGTCTGTTACAGAGTATCTATGCTTCCTCTTTGAAAAATCCCTCCACATCTGGCTTTAAAAGCAATTAAAGTGAACGAAGCCATGTTTTTCCATAAGGTGCTAAAGTCTTTGCGTCATAATTAAAGTCACAGTATTACTGTCTTTTACTCCAATTCCTACTTCAATGCATACTTTTTGCACGTGGACACCGGATTCCGTACAATAGGATCCGCAAAAAGACAATATTGCCAATACTGTGAGTAAAATTAATATTTCATACTTAAAAAAAAAAAAAAAAAAAGAAGAAGATTTGCAGAGTGGACGCCGGGTTAACAAGGGTTCGCATAAGATCAGCAAAGCATTTTGCAGCAATCTGAGTACATTTAGAAGTGCATCTTCAAGTTGCCAGAATTCTAACTGATTGCTGGCTTCATTTCCTGTCACATTCTGTTACAGAGACATCAAGCTTTACCAGGCCAGAAACTTCAGATACACTCAATTCCTCCTCGGCGGTAAAGAGCGAGGATCTGTCAGTTCAAATGTGCCAACTCAGCATCACATGACGGATAAATACTTCTCTAACAACCCGCGCCTGATCGCGACTCCTCACCTCGTGCAATACTAATGAAATGCAGAACCTGTGTTAAGATGGTGTAAAGTCGGTGCTTATTACTGTCACCTTCCCAGTGTAGCATCCACTCATTAGCTGCCACTGCAAGGAATTATACCTCACAGCCATGCTTTCCCCTGCTTTAACAAGGGGTCTGGGGCAGTAAGTTAGTCCCCTCACTATGCTGTTAATGCGCTAATCATTTACAGCGCGAGACGCGGCAATGCACTGGCAGGTAGAGGGAGTCATTTTGGGAGCTGCTGGTTAATTTGGATTCAGTGAAGCGGCCCTACAAAAACTGTTAGAAAAGAAAAAGAAAGACCTGCTCTCATAGCCACGCATTCCTAACCTCTGCCACTTGAGTCGGGTCACCAATCAGAGAGCGGCGTTCCGAGATGAGCCCAGGCGCCGTCATTACCGTGCCAGCCGCGGATGCTCCTCTCACCCGCGCAGCAAACCATTGTGCCCGGCGCCTTAATAAATAATTCATACGCAGAGGAACATGTGAAGGGCACATGCTCAGTCAGGGATTTGCTTTCACTTCATTTCATATGAGTGATACACAGAGAGGGCATTTACGCCTGCTTTTTCTTCGCCAGTAGGCATTTCTGAATCGTAGCGCACAGAGCGGGATTCAAATACATCATTATACATATGGTGTGTGGAGAAATCCATCTTCACGTATCTGCTATTTACATTCCAGGACTGCAGCGAGCGAGCTCAATGTTTTTTTTTTCCGTTTTTGTTTCATGCAACCATTTTTTTGTTCATGTATAGAGTGTTGACCCATGTAATTAACCTGAAATCGTGATTAACATACATTTTTGTTTTTCATTCCGTGCATAAACGACCGAGGCAGTCTTTTTTTCTCTTTTAATGTGTGGTTATAAAACAAACTCAGGGTGCATATTTCATCAACACCTTCCTGACAGATATGAATCAGGGCTGATGTCAAACCCAAATCAGTATTCAGTTAACAGCTCACTTGTGCCTCATTAACGGCTGGGCTAGATGTTGCCATGGCGACCCAGCAGAAAGGCCATCGGGGGTTCACAGTGTCAGCTCCTCCCGCTCTTCACTCCCCACCAATTTAACCCTCTCCGCAGACGCACAAGAGTCATTACCCCTCTGCGCCGATCGCCAGATAACACGCGGGCTCTCCGGCGCTGTATCGTAAACACATTAGGAGCGAGGACATCACACACTTCTTACTTCAGTGAGACGAATTATGAAATAAATATCTGTATCTGCGTCCGGCTGCACTAGTATACCATGGCATTGCTCCTCTTGAGCACCGGGCATTAAGCGGCTGCCATATTCCCAGGTAAGGAGGGCCTCTCGCTTCACTAATGGCACTCCAGCAAATGACCTTGACAGCCTGAAAATGAGCACATTAAGTACAACACTTAAATGTATAATTATGCACTTGTTCCAGCAGAACTGTCACTGCTCTGTAGGTTAAATCATCGCGGCTTGCATGAGATGAGGAAAAAGTTGAATAATAAAAGAAAAAATATGCCTATCACAACAATTAAGGGCTTGACTTTGATATGAACACATGAAAGGGAGCGTCAATGCACTCATTAAGCAGGCAGAGTATAAAAAGCAGTGAAGAGTGGAGCCACAAACAGTCATTAGTCATTTCAGAGGAATGCTTTCCATAAAGAGCACCGTACTTACTTGCGCTCCGAATATCCCATAAAGAAATATGAGCAATTTCACTTGTGTTGTATAAAAAAAATAAATTTATTTCAAAAATGATTTAAAACCACAACATGAAACAAGTATTTGACTGCAATTTCATGAATGCAGTTCCAAATTTGTCCACTAGGTGTTGCACCGTTTTGGTGAATTAAAAACTGGACGGCAGACAACAACAACGCTTGTAACTTTGGAAGTGAGTTGCAGCTGGGAAAAGTCGCTACCTCGTGGAGAGAGAAGGGGCATTAGCATGAAACTCGGAAAACAAGGCTGCAGGAATCTCGACTTTTGAGGAGCGACAAACTTTTCCCAACATCAGTGTGAGGAGAAATCCTGCGGGAGGAAAGATTCGGATTGCACTTTATTTTCTTGGCAAAAAAAAAACAACAACCATCTGGTTTGTGCTTTGTAAAAACTGTGAAGATTTTTCACTCTGCGTGTGAAACTCGTGAAATTGATGAGAAGCGCACAGGTACTGGTGCATATAAAAATAAAACAGCTTCAAACTTCTCATTCGGAACATTTTTACTCAACCCAATGTGTGTCAATAACAACTATGTTTACATCCCTTACGAGACGTATAATTGGGGCTTCGGAGATGTTTTAAGTGATATTTTTTCTTCTTTTGAGCTATAAGCTGCTAATGCTAAGCTAAAGTCAGCGTTGAAACTTTTCTGTACAGTTTACAGTTTCACACGAAATACTCCCTGAAGTAAACTTCCTTACAGCCTCTTGGGAGTTATTTGTGTGTTTAGGATGGAGCCCTTCACAGATAAAGTATTTACAATTATTTTCAAAAGATTTTCTTCTTTTTATAACCTCAGAAACAAATAATATGATTTATTTATTAATTTTTTTTAATTGGCTCGCACTTCTCACTGTTTACCCAACTTTCTTTGCTGAGTCACACAGTACAAAGTAATCATGATGACAAAAAAAAAAAGAAGGAAATATCGTCATTGTCAAAATGGAGAATAAAAAATAAATAAATAAATAAAAAAAACACCTCATTATATTTTAGTCCATAACCGCTGGCTGCTCTAAGTGAGGCTATTTTGTCAAGAGACGTTGAAGTGTGTCATTACCTGATCCGGTCTCAGGTCGATGTTCACTTGCTTTGAGCTCATTTGTAGCCTGCCAGTGTTTGAGCAGTTTTACAGTAATAATCTTACAGCTCCCCCGCGATTGCTGTGCAACAAAATGGCCACCTATCGAGATAATTAGCCGCAGCACTTTTCTCCTGTTTATACGCGTGCAGCCGCCGCCGCCGCAGAAAACTGCGAGTGAACGGTAATTAATCTCAAAATGGAGAGGGACATGATGTATTTTCCATCAGGCCTTTTTATTCCTTTTCATACTCTTAAAAAGATGCCGGGCTCTGCGGCTCTCAGGAGAAATTGACTGTTATTGATCAAATGAGCATATTTCCATACTACCATGGCCACAGAGTCTCTTCTTTCTTGGGTCTGTGCCAATAAATGTGCCGGTCTGGATCATTCAGACCGAGGCCCCCTCAGAGGAGCCTGGCAGCCTGGAGGCATCCACACCGCCGCACCTCTTTCTCTCAGCGCCTGGGAATTTTCTCCGTTTCATTCCGGAAATCTTTTATTTAGGACCGCACGAAAACTGTGGAGGGGGAAAACAATATAGGGTCACTGGCGCCGCTGTTAACGTGAGAAATGACAGTCGGCGCAAAGAAAACGACGTTATTCAATTTGTAACTCAGGAGAGGGGGGGGGGGGGGGGGTTCTAAAGTCTGTAGACAGCGTACGTATGTCTGCCGCATACCGCCACAAACAGCCGCCGTGTTTGTATTTTTCACGGTGGCCAGCACATCCCACTCTCTCTGGGGTTGCTCTGCGCTGTCATTTCAGCTGCCTGGCTCCTTCGCAGTGGGCACACGCAGTCATTCACCGTGGTTTCAATGTTGCTAGGCTACCTCACTTCTCCGCTCTTTTCTGTTTGAAAATCTACTGTTCAATAAAGCAGTTCAAGGGAGACCTGTGGGTTTGAATACTGAGCGATATGAACCTGCAGGAGTAACTGACAACACTAATAGCCCTTTTTCCCCCCCCCTACGCGTTTCACAATGCTCTTTTTCTTTTTTTTCCTTCTTCCCTTCCTCAGGGCTGCGGAGCAGCCATGTCTGTGCCTCTCTACCTCTACAGCCGATGCGTCTCCTTGTATCACGATATTCCTCCGTCGCAACATTAATAACATGTTTTCAAAGTGTACACTCTGAATCATAGGAGTGGAGAAAAATCTCCCCTCTGTAGTCTTCCTCTGATCTTTCGTGGTGTGTGTACTCATATCCGCCAAGCAGAGTCTGGGAGTTAATATTATTCCTGCTTAGTCCATCGTGTTTTCAGCTCTGGATGCTGGGCGTACCCAAGCCTGGACTGTCAAACGCTGCATGTTTTCAAGGGTGAAAGGTGAGTCTCAGCAGCGCCTCTTGGCCCTCTCTCCCCGTGCGCTCTCAGCGAAGACGAGCGCTGCCGTTTGACCCCGACACAATGGAAGGCCGCGATCTTTGAACTCTGCCGGGGCGACACACGCCAACCCCCCCCCCCTCTCTCCGCGACCCCGAGTGCGTGACCACCTGATTTCCCTGGAGTCCCAAAACATAAACCCACTCAACTGATCTCCTCTTCCGTGTGGAGAAAAGCCACGCCATTTCTTCCCTACGTTTTCCTCGTCTCGTCTCGCTTATTGGCTGACTTTGGTATCTGGAACGAAGGTTTCTGAGTTCAGATGTCTCGCTCTGTATCATTGCAGCCGGAGCTATTTCCATGTGCTTATCCTGGGCTAACTTTGAAAGGCTCTACATTAATATTTCAAATGCACTTCTGCTCATGGTGAAAGGTTATTATGGCCCGGCGCTGCTGTGGTGGCACACTCTAAAGACTTGTTTTTTTGTAGTTATTGTGGTTGTTAGCAGGAAATGGCTTGAACACTAAGCTAATTACTGCATGTTGACAAAGTACCTTCTGGGAGGGACTTTAAAGCCTAAATGGATCTGACTGTATTTGAGTGCTGGCGCTGCATGCATGTATTGCTGAGAAGATGACATTAAAAAAAAAAAAAAAAAAAAAGGTTTTATCAGGTTATATGTTTGATTGTATCACGTGTATTCTGTCGAGCTGGCGGCACATTATTTCAGTCTAAACTTTGTTCTGTTTTGTGTCGGTGTAAAAACGGTGTGAAATCACAGCATCCAATTACCTTCCTGTTTTCGCAATTTAGTGTGATTCACTTATTTTTGTCGTCACATTTCTATCTGCCGACCTGTCATCTGTTTTTCATCGATTCGGTTGTCTTCTTTTTTTTTTTGTTGATAAAGTAACTACATTTTCCCTTTAGTTTCACTTATTCACTTTTAATGACAAAATCTATTTAGAAACATAGCAGCCTTGAGGATAAGCCCATTTAGGCATTTTAGGAACAACTTTTAAGACAAAAAAATATCTTTACATAAAAAGAAAGGCTGTCTTTGGACCAGGTTTGGTTCTATAAACCTAACAATAGTAGAGTTTGATAACATTTGAAATAGATAAGCTCATAATAGATACATTCAGCACTCAATAGAAGCAACTCTGGTCTGAAAAAACACACATTTATACATTTATTTTAGTGAAAGTATTACATGCTGATCATTTTAAAACCGGGGAAAACTTTGACAGTACATAGTCATCGAATCAGCTCCTCCCCTTAGAAGATGATTGAAATAAATTTAAAATAAATACGCAAGGTTCAGTTAACATCTGGAGAGCTGCAGCACGATCACTTTGATGAAGTGCTGGCTTGATATTATTCTGGCAACCCTGTTCCAGGAGTCCCAGTAGAGGCCACAGTCATGAAGGAAACAAAGAAATGATCCAAATAAAGAAATGAACCAAAAGAAAAGTAATTATGAGGGGCTTCATCCAGGAGAACTCAAATTATATCACAATAGGAATACATTAAGTAACCAAAGTTGTTTTATTTCCTTTCACAAAATAATCTACTTGCTGTCCTTCAACGACGGGTAAAATTAAAAACGATGAGATTTTAATCCTGAACCAAAACGGTTTTGAGCCGACACCGAGCTAAACAACCTACATCATAACGTCTCCGAGGGACACATTTCTAAAGCAGACGCCCAACACGAGTCAGTTCCAAAGAGTGGACTGCAAACTCGGCACGGTTTGATGATCTTACATCTCGAAAATGAAAATAAGCTGGCACACGTCAGAATGAAAAAAAAAAGAAAAGTAGAATCATTCTAAAGCAATAATAAGAAAGCGCATTCAAACGTTTGGATACATACCTTCACTAGCAGTGCTGGATAACGTAGTTTCTACGCTCGCAAGACATACTTCCATTTGACAATTTTTGAATTTAAAGACTTTGTGAAGGTAACAGAAAACGTTCTGAATACGTGGTCACGATACGTAAAATGCCAGCAAAGTGCCCCGTACTTCAGCAGCAATCTAAATCCAATATAGTCATTTGAGATTTTCTTTAAAGTCTTCATTGGACTGGCAGTGCACACAATATATTTCAAGGACAATGTTCACAATAATAATATTGAGTATTTCATTTGTAGTGCACTTTAAATCATAAATGTCAAAGTACTACAGCAATAAGCCAATACATGCAACTTCTTTTTCCCTATGATCTGAGGAAATTAACCAAGAAATTAATAATAAATTAATGAACTTTGAAACAGGAAGAGTGCATCAACCTCTTCCTTTGCAGGGAAAATCTGTTTTGGCACCATGAAGAACTCGAATCTACCTCTGAGCAGGTCTGGAACTAGAAATTGTGAAATGTTTTGACTGTTTTCTGAGTATTTAGCTTTTTTTTTAGGCATCAGGAACATTCCTAAAGGTAATGATTTGTCTTTTGTGTATCACACTTCTGATGTAGATGTTGGTTCGGTATGGGACATGACATCTATGGAGGAGGATCACTAGTGGACAAAGATCGAGTAAACTGATGGGTAGAAAATGCAGCATTATATAAAGCAGGCGAAAAGAGTCCAAAGCTCACACATGGCGGGAGAATTGTGATTTGGAGTGGCTGTGTTATCTCTGGGTCCGATCAGCAAGTCACTATCCCGGGGAAACCGTACCATTACATTTAAGTTTTCTGGTGGAATTAAGTCAGGGTCTTCCACCTTGTCAATTAAGATCTCAATAAAACACAGTCCTGTGGGAGACTGATGCCGAAAGGAATCAATGCTCTACATCAATGATCAATGTTTGTGCGTGTGTGCGTGCGTGCGTGCGTGCGCATTCTTATGTCTCTGCTTGCATTCATATAGTAAACCCTGCATCTGCTGCTCCGTCATTGTACCTAGCATGTCTGCCTCTCGGAGGCGGAGGGCGGGGGAGCGGGTGGGCACGGCGAGGGACATTATGAAGATGGACGACGCTGTCACAGCGGGATGGTGTTTGTCGCAATGCAAGCATTTTCTTCTACTCTATTATCATTATCATGGCTGATGTTATTGTTACAACAGCCATTTCAGGAAGTGGTTGAGCTGCTGCGGCCGAAAGGCAGAAAAGCTAAATGGAAAACAGAGATATTGGAATTCGAGAGGTGTTGTATAATATCTACATTTACAGATAATTGGGAGCATACAGTATGACTTGCCGGGCCTTATGAAATCTTTATGGTTACGTGTGTGGCCACAATATAAGAGCCAGAAGCTACAAAAGGAAGTGTTCCCATGTTGATTTATCGTTCCTTAAGAACATTTGTATGGTTAATGGTCTGGCGCCAACTATGCTGCAAAACCAAGCATGAAGGAGGGTTGAAGCTCAGGGAACAATTTTAACTTTTATGAGCCTTGACACACTTCACAAACCATGCTGGCCATGAGCCGTAATCAAAATTCAGCAGCGGTGGCGGCGGCGGCCATTTAATACGGCAGGAATCTAACCTAACTAATCCAAATTAGACAAAGTGGTACAAGCAAGTATTACCGATGTCATCACCGCGACAGCCGCAGCCGCACTGACAGGACACACATGTTAATGCTGCTCCTGCGTCTCCTCCCCGACCTCTCCCCTCCTCCCCCCCGCACGCTTGTCCTTTAGGATGCTGGAGCAGGTGTGATAAATGCTGCCGTTTAAATCAAAGCACTCCCCCCTCTCCCTCCTCGCCCCCCTCTGGGGAGAAAGAGGATGCCTCCATGCAGATTGATATCAGGAGGCCCCGCCATATCCTGCAAGGCCTGACTGATGGTCTGTCTGGATAAAAAATGAACTTTATACCCACCATGCGAGCTATGATTCATGTGACCCCCCCCTCCTCGGTTGAATCCACTCCACATATACCTTTACTACACGCTTTCTGGAAACAGTATAGTACATCATATGGTGCTGCGCCGCCAAATGCCGGTGACGTGTTCAAACATTCCGACGTGTTTTCAAGGGAAGTAAATAATCGGGAGGTTATTCTCGTTTTTCTTGCCGTAATCAGTCAAGTAAAAAAATGCGTAAGAAATCTTCTCCCTCCCATGCCGCTTGGCAGCGATTCCCCTCCCGAGTCGAGTCAAAGACGTGTCTGACCACTGGTTCTGTTTGGTTCCTTCTGGCCTTCCATACCACCATGAGTGACAGGCAGACAGAAGCGCCGGGGTCACATTACTCACAGTTAGCATTCTGTTCTTGCTCTCTCCTGCGCTAAAAAAGCACGGTGAAGCATTGCACTTTCCGCTCCAAAAGTGAGTAGGTAGTGTGGGAGGTGGTGGTGCAAAGAGGGAAAAAAAAAAAAAAAAAGAAAAAACACAGCTCGGCTTTAGATTCCAATTAATTTACCATCTGAAAGCAAAACTATATTTGCACAGAAGGATAATTGCAAATAAATTAGCTGTAACGTCTCACTTCAGCCGCAGAAGGTGGGGACGAGTGGAGCCTAATGGCCCCCGCATCTCGGAGGGCGCAAAATGTTTTGACACTCCGTCGCAAATTCTCCACGGTCATTTTGACCTCTGTATTGTCTGCTCGCCAAACAAGTCTGCGCGTCTGAAAAGCGGGGACCGCGACGGAGCCCTCCTCTTCGGGGAGGAGCCGCGGCGATTTATAAAGGCTCTTTTCCGGAGAGGTGTCAATGTCGACGGAGGAGCGTTCCCATAATTGCACCCTATAAAAGTGTCGAGTGACTGACGGTTAAGGCTAATGAGCGAGTGGGAAAGGACAGTGAGGCGACATCCCATAATTATCACCTCAAATCTAAATTCTGAAAAAGGGCAGACGTGGGGGGGAAAAATAAAAAAACAAGGAAAACATCAGTATGCTATATATACATTTTTTTTTTCTTTAACTGTTTGACAGGGATGTTACAATGGGGAGGAAAGTGGTGTGATGTGATTATAGGAGCAAAACACAGGAGCTAAACGGCACTCATTGTTTCAAACCCAGACGGCTGCGAGGAGAAAGGAAGAAAATAATAATAATAAAAAAAAAATAAAAAAAAAAAGAATGAGAAAGTTACTTTGCGAATTCGCACTTGGAGAACAAAGAATCACATTTCTGTGGGGATGTGAGTGGCATCTTTCATCACACGTGGGCACAGAATATGTCCAAAGTGTGACAGTCGTCCCTCCCGGCGGGTCGGTAGAAGACCGTTGAGATGAAACTTAAACCCTCGGAGGCCCAGGAAATGCAACCACAGCAGTATATGAAACTTGCCCTATTTGCCACTGATCAAAACCATAATAAAGATCTGTTGATGACTGATTAAAGGTCATATGAACCTAACCGAGCTTGAATAACAATAAAAATCAATATATCGGTCTGAGTGACTTCATATGAGCACTTTCACAATGATTAAGGAGCTTTCACGATGTCGTCACTCGATTGATCTAGTTAGTATAAATGAGGAAAAATTACTGTTTCAGGCCTTTCTGAATGAAGGAAGAGGAAAACAAAACGCACGCGAAGCTGTGCCAGGTTTTTATGGCCTCACACGAGTACGCTCTAAATGTCACGGCGCACAATGCTGTCAAGTCCTCTGAAAAGAGTGCGTCTCTGTTCTCCACTGTGCTGGACGTACCCAGGTCAGTCAATGATTGGGAGTTTAAGCGTGTGGACAAAAGAGGCACTGATTGAGGTACTTACCCTAATGAAACCTCTGTTCCTGCGGTGCTCTTCTGTGTGACTTGATTGAACGGGCACAAGGTATAAGTGTACCTGCGGAGGGAGAAGAACACACGCACGATGATGCACACAGTTTCATCTGCGGCGCCTTCGCTCGCCCTCAGGATGTGTGCTTTTGTGTAAAGTTGTGCTTTCCTTCACTCTATCCTCGAGAGACAACGTACAATCTGACGAGAGAGACACCACCTGCAGATTTGAGCTTTTTGAAGACATGGAGGGATAATTTTCCCTCTAGCAAAAAGGTGATATACAAAACATTTATATTTATACACACACACACACACACACACACACACACACACACACACACACACACACACACACACACACAATACAACTTCACCTGATGAGATTCATATGGCTATTAAAATCCATCTTTATTTTAGTGTGACAGCCCGTTTGACTAGCTTCGCTACCATAAACTAAGCTAAACTAATAGATTATACTCCAGAATGAAAAATTCAGTTATAGCGGCTCAACAAGACACAAAGAATCAATACTGTGAGTAATTCCTCATAAGAAATATGCACAATTGACATAAGGTTAACAAGGGTTCACATAAGACCAACAAAGCATTACAACTACTTAGAGTATATCAGGAAATCCATAGTGTTATTGTATTATATCCTGACATTTATATTGTACTTAGCATACATACCTGGTTCAAATGAACAACGATGAAAGAAACAATAAACATGAAATTACCTCATCTAAAGATAAGAGTGGCTGCTATGATGAACTTACATAAATGATAAATTAATTGCAGTCCCTTTCAACTTTACAACACTTATCATCCTCTTTTGGTTTATCATTTTGGCTTTAAAACAGATGATCGTTTTAGTTCTGGTCTATTATGCATGTGTCTAATCAGGAGATACAGAAACACTTTTACCCACCACAGAATGTCAAAAAATGGGAATTTATTCAGGGTATGAATTTGTACAAAAACTGCAAGATATATCAAAAATAACAGTTTTGGATGCAGCTCTCACACTTATTCTAGCTCCACTTGCGTCACTCTGTTTGTCTCTGTTAAGCTTTACACTAGATGCTCCACACAGGCAGCTTGATTCCGGGAAAATAACTATTTGAAGCAGGAAAAAACATTACAGTATGTCGTGTGTGGTAGATTATGCGTCGCTTTCTGTAAGACACCAACACCAGAACAATAAAATACGATGCTGAAATGAAAACACCGCTGACGGATTAACACAGCAAAAGTTGAGGTTTAAAAAAAAAAAAAAAAAAAAAAAAAAAAGGTGGTGCAGGGGGGCACTATTTATGTTTTAGCGGGAAAGATTATTGAACAGAACAGGATGGCTTTAAATCTCTAAGGCTACCTGCTGGGACAAAAATACTGACAAGGAGCCACCACCCACAGTCCTCTTACGAAGGCAAAAAGAAGTCAAGAGGAACTGCCAGAAGAGACCGTCACTGATGTACTTGGCGGCGACGGCGCTGAAGAGCCGAGGCATGATCACTGGCTCCAGTAACAAACTGATCAAAGACCCTAATGGTGAAACTGACAGAGGGACAGACAGCTGGGCTCTTTTCCTTGACATCTGAACCATTACACTGACTGTTGTGAAAAGAGCAGGGGATGCTGAGAGAGAGAGAGAGAGAGAGAGAGAGAGAGAGAGAGAGAGAGAGAGAGAATGACTCGGGTCTAAGTATCTAAGTAGACGGTGGCCGGGATGTGCAAAGGGGATCAAAAGCTGTACGAGGGAAAAGCAAGATGAAAGAAAAGAAAATAATGAAGATCAGAGATAGCAGGAGAAGTAGGGGATTGGTAGCAGAGTTCCTTTGCGCTTGTTTGCGGACTATATTAAATGCTTCTCATCTTGGAGACTTTCATTTGTCCATTTATCCCTTCATGTCTACTGTACACTTCACAATGAGGAAGCCCCTTCCCCCATCCACAGGAGTGACGCTTTTTTACAGCACATGAGGACCACGGCCCAGACTGAAGATAAATAATGGATGATTGGTATTGATTTAGATGAACGCTGGGTGGATTTTTGTAGGGCGACCATGGAGGTTTTTTATGTCATCTATTTCTGAAAATGACTCTTGATTTTATTGCCGTTTCATTTCATACATTAATGGAGCTCAAAAGAATTTAACTCACTCCACTGATCCAGTAATCTGTTGTCGGTTGCTGTTTGCTTTCATTTAGCCAGAGATATATCGAAAGATCTCCATAATAAACTGATCAAAGTATTATATGGGGTGGTTTGGACATAATATCACACCATCTTTTAATTTCCTGCAGCAGAATTCAAAAGGATTAAAAAAAAATAATAATCTGAATACTCTGTTCTGAGCTCTCAAACAATGGTGATTTTAAGAGACAAACTAAAATCCTTACAGCACAGTGATAAAATATACATCTATCCTTTTTACATCTGCTTCATCCCAATTTATGGTTGCGGGAATCCTGGAGCTGATCTCAGTGGGCAAAGGCAGAGTCTGCCCAGGATAATTCACCAGTCCATCACGGGGCAAACAGAGGCAGAGACACTCACACGTACAGATCATTTGGCTCAGAGCCATGTTTTTGAACTGCGGGATGAACGCTCACTCAAATACAAGGTGAACATGCAAACTAGACCACTGTGCAGCCCTGTGTCTCAAACTACAAGGTTAATAAAAGAAAAAAAATGGAGAAAAAAATGAAATTCTTAAGTGGATAAGAATATGATAACTTTACAAATTTGGGCAAATTCAATAAAGTTATAGTGCAACGATATTTAACATTTTATACAGACAAAGAATCCGAGTTTCTCCTTGCTAATTATCATTAATCTACCCAGTGTTACATGATTATTGCAGTGTCAGGTGTACAAAGTTCCTAGTCACAAAAAATGCTTCTTTATCTCATCATTTTGAGACAATTTACGACGGTATCTCAAAACATCAATGTCATTTTACAACCCGGGTTCATTGACAGTGCATTCCTGATTAAATCAAAAATGTATATTCCATTCAGAAACAAATCTCTGAATGTACTTACACGCAGACTTTAAGGGTCTGTTCCCACTTGTCATGTTTGGTCTGGCAAACCTCTAAAACTCAGCCTGAGACATGGGGGGGGGGGGGGGGGGGGGGGGGGTTCTTCGACAAGCAGCTAACAGCTGGATGTAACTCACACAGCTTGAGATCCTCATAATATTTTGTCAAAAACCTTTGCTTGTAAAGTTTGCCCCGTTGAAATATCACAAACACTCCCCACTGAATAATGGTAGATGGATTTAATAGTATAGCATGTTTTCACCCATTGACACTGTTGACACGTCTCTATATTATATATAATATTATTACAGGACGAGACGGAGGATCGAACCAACAACCCGTGATTGAAAGACAAGCCGAGCTCCAGCCGGCCCAGTCCTGGCTTAATTTGGTCAGAGTACATTGACGTTTTAGGAACGTCGGGGCGGGATGGGGGAAAAAAGACAAGTGCGCTGGGTTGAAACGAACAAAGACACACAGTGTGGCTCCAGCCCAGGTACAGGGTCGGGCTCATTATCCGCTTTCTCGTTTCAGGATAAAAGTGCTCGTACGGGGCTTATTTTTCACAGCTGATCTCGAGTCTATTAAGGCCACTCGACCCCCTCATGGAGCCTCCAACTTCATAAAACAAGTTGGCAGGACACCCGCACTTAAAAGACCTTTTGAAAATGCTCCAATGGAAGTGGAAACCCATGTCGGTTCAACTCTTCTAACATGTACAGCCATTTCTCGTCCAGAAACCTTAAAAAAAAATAAATAAAAAAAAAAATACAACAGATAAAACAATGTGAGATGTGCCTTCCACACCAAATAAATGAATAATAAAATAAATAAATGCGAATTCCCTCTTGACACTGGCTTTATTGTTCCGTATACGAGCCACCAGATTCATTAAGTTTGTGAAGCAGGTGTTTCTGGAACTACAAACATCCTCATTTGAGCCCACAAACAGATGGCACCTGATAGACAGAGGCACACCGAGGACAGGAAGGGAGGGGGAGGGAAAAAAAAGGGGTAACGCAATGAAAAAGCTATCAAATGAGTCCCACAAGGGAGTACCCCGGTATGTCTGTACCTCACTTCCCTCTCTCTATCACCCTCTCTCTTACCCTCAAGGCAAAACCATCCATCCCTGCCCACTTTTGCTGACACGCCATCGCAGCACACACACAAATTGCGAGTCTATTTGTGTGTGGGGGCACTGCGATCTGACCTTGAACGCTCGTCTCCATGTGGCAGTGTAAGAGGGAGAAGAGAAAAAAAAAAAAAAAAACAACGCTGGAAGAAAACAGAACTGTGGAGTTGGCAAAAAAATTGAAAAAGTTTGACGAGATTAGAAATGGCCAACATGCAAGACTGAGCTGCAGGTTGATTAGCTGTCTGTCTGTGAGACGGACACTTCATCTTCTGCCATCTGCGTTAGATAAGCGCGACATAGCAGAAAGGTTAAACAGGCTAATTTACACAAACTGTCCCCGGCTATCCTTAGCAATCCAACACAGCGTGGCACGGAAGAGCAAATATCTGCCGAAGATGGACGAGTGTTGACAAAGGGCTTTCGTGAGAGGCGACTGACACGTCATGGAAATGTGACACCAAGAAGAAACCGGGGGAACAAAGACAAAAACAGAAGAGAGGGCAAGACAGAGGGATAGAAAGAAATAAAAGTGAGTGGGAGGGAATCGAAGGGAGCCGGCGGTGACGCCGCGCATATGAATCACCGACTATACAGGCTCAATATGACAGACGATGACGTGCGACCAGGGGGGACCACTGGGTAGAGGATACAAAGGATGAGGAAAAAGACAAGAAGATAAAACATGCTGGGTCACTGATTGAGCCTTTGATAATAACAAGAGGCAGCAGATCAGAAATGACAACAGTGATCATCCCATTCAGGCCCTAAACTCCACACTGCGTCTTTTTCGGTCCCTCCCCACGTTGGAGCTGTCACCGTCTGACAATGCGGCTCTGTCACGAGCCATAATAAGTTGGTACCACGGTGTCAACCTTTGGCAGGTGTTCTCGGGCCTGAAGGTATACAGTTAGAGAATAAATATCTTCGATGCAACCTCTTAGGCCCAGAGGTAGTATTTTATGCCTCACTGGATTGGATAGCAGGCTCAGTTCCCTCATAAATCGACTGATTTCTGGAGCCAAAACAATGTTTGGTGCGGAATTCTTTCTGAGTGTAAGCTGATAAAAACTCAAGTATAACAAAACCTACAAGTCTTCATGGTTGTTCAACATAAATTCTCCCCCAACTCCTTGTATTTATATATCAGTGCGTTAAAATTTAATAACACCAGAACCAACAGCAGGTATGTTGCTAAAAGCCGTGAAGTCAATCAATTGATAACGCAGTGCAACGTTGCCAGTATTCACTGTCACATTTACTCAGTTGTCATAGATGTGAGCTGGAGTTGCTCACATATAGAAATGTACATCATGGATATTGTAATAGTGCAGAGCTTAAATGGATAGCTGCACTTCTCCGTCATATTTTTTTATTGTTGCAGATGTTTGATAGTAATAGTACGGTTTAGCTTCATATAAAAGAAGAAGAGAGGGTTAGAGGTAGGGGAGTTGAGTGGTTAACAACTTCACAACTATACTATTTGCATGTTCTACCTGTGCATGTGTGGACTTTCTCTCCTCTTTTTTGCTTTGTCTTACACTCTAAACACACACTTTAGGTTAATTAGTGACTCTAAATTGTCACCATTTGTGAATATGTGTCTGATTGTCCGTTACGCTTCCCTCCACTCCAG
This sequence comes from Lipophrys pholis, assembly GCF_963383615.2. Classification (NCBI taxonomy): domain Eukaryota; kingdom Metazoa; phylum Chordata; class Actinopteri; order Blenniiformes; family Blenniidae; genus Lipophrys; species Lipophrys pholis. The sequence goes on along the minus strand of NC_137646.1, from coordinate 17,087,188 downwards.
TATTGGTGGGAATCGTCCTAATCGGTGAAAGGTGGGTACGGAAATAGAGACAATTGTTATAGAGGAGCGATTCTCGCTTGGTGGGTGGTGACCTGAAAGTAGTTCACCGACTTGTTTTCGGTGAAACGCGGGTTTGTTTGCGGGGAAAGAAAATGTTAATACGAAAACCAATGTAGCTTCATCCACTCACTCCTTAACAATTAAGATTTGGCGAAGCCCCACAACATTCAATATTGACTCTATATTGTTGTTGTTTTTGCCTTGATTAGGGTTGGGTGCTTGACATTAATGGGTGACAGTGGGTGCTGAAGCCAGACCAGCTGAGAAGCGCTTGTTTTGCAATAAAAGCTTAATTTGAAAGCACAAACAAGCTCTTAAAGTTAGAGGCTTTTTAAAAAAAAAAAAATTATGTGGCAAATATGTCTCATGAATGTAATGTTATATAGTTTTACTTGGTCAGGTAAGTTTGGTTTGAGCTGCATGTATGCCATCACCCTATCTGGACTCAAACGCAACCACCCACAAACAATGAAATGTCACACACTCAAGTGGTTTTTTTTCTTGGGCATTTTTAAAAAGTAAAAAAAAAAAATGTTCAGCATATTTATTCCTCAGTCCACTGACATCCAGTCGAGACCGAGACAGAGAGAGAGAGAGAGAGAGAGAGAGAGAGAGAGAGAGAGAGAGAGAGAGAGAGAGACAGCAATTAGGCACTTCTCCTGGTAGACTGCTATGTGACGGCGTGGGTGGAGTTCACCGGAGGTGACACTGCAAACTGCAGCAGCATCAACACGAGCTGCAGGTATCGGCGCGTTACGCTCAGCCGCCACGCCAGGAGTCAAAGGTGACCTGGCAACATAAAGTGACACGGTTAATTGTTTATTAGCAAACTTTGAAGCAAACCAACACTATTTATCTTGATAGCGCACAGCAAAGCTTAGGTCACACATTTAGTAAATAGAATGTGTTTCATAACAGCGTTGCCGTTGCATAACAGGTGACACTCCGGAAAGCTTCACTTATTTGAGTCATGTTTGTGCTGTTGATTAAATTTAAGATTCATTTTCTTTATTTATGAAATAAATAAATCCACTGATAAGAGATCGTGATATTTAGGCTTAAAATAGGTTAGGAAAGCAACCGACATGTAATACTGTACATAAAAAGGCTTCTTTTAAAAAAAAATTTGGAAGAAACGAAGCTAATACAATTTGAAACTGTACATTTAAAAAAAATAAGTGCACTTCTCCTGTGGAGCAATGAGAAAAAAATACAAAAATTGGAAAATTCATTGCTTTAGCACCTGATCAGAGGACGCACAATTACAACTACTGACAGTCACAGTAAACTATTAAAATAATAGCAACTATATGCTCTACAACACTCCTGAGCTGAATGGAAAATACATAAATATGCTGATCATTTCAAAAGAAATGTGTCTCTCATTTATTTTTCCATTACCCTGTGATTGGCTTTCTGACTAATACCTATATAGAGAACAGAGGCACAATGCCACAGTTTTGACTGTCACAATTATATGAACGTAAAATTAGTTCAATTCAGCACAAACTGCTTGAAAGGTATTTGTCTTTGCTCTTGACACTACAGATAAAGTGAAATCCACACCCAGATGTGATTTAACCATATACGACTGAGACCTGGTCTTCCTGTGGATCTCAAGTGTACGCATCAAATCTGACTGATATATATATATATATATATATATATATATATATGTCAAGTGATATTTATAGCAGTTTTTTAAAAAGAATAAAAAAAATGGAAAAACATTGTGGTTTATGATATATTCTGATACTATATTTTTAAAGTTTTACTGTTTGTAATAAATGAGGGAGGTTCCATTAGTATCCTGTTAATAAATGCACATATACATGCTGTGGTCTGACGTGATCGGTCAGAATACTCCCCATTGACATATGACACACACGCATGCGATTCATGTAAAGTGTCCGGAAGGTGAAATGGGGATTGAACCACCAACTTTGGGATCAGAAGATTATAAACTCTACAAGCGAGGCCTCCCCATATAGGAGACTCAGGCAGGTGCGCAGCTGGAAAAGAGCACAATGATATCGAGTGCTGTGCATTGGCAAGACTACGGCGTTCACACCTGCGTCTGTTAAATATGTGTTCCAGCGCAGTGCTGTGTTCACCTGAGCGGCACACGGCCACCTCCCATACGATCTCAAACTTTGGGAAGAACCTGTTTGCAGTTGTTTGTGTTTCTGCTTCGTTAGTCATTTCTCCATGGGGGAAAAAAAAAAAAAAAAAAAAAAAAAAAGGTGTTTGGGTGTGATTGTTAGAACTTAATCACGGCGAATACATTTGATTAAATCACTGAGTTCTATCAGGTATTTCTGTGGCTTCTTGGGAGAGATGGGTTAGTTCGTGTTGCCGTTTGCCTCCTCAGACGGAGGAGCAACTCCATAAGATCGTGATCTCAACTCAACCATTGCAATTGAATGACTTCAAACTTTGTGTTCCCCAGGTGTAGTCTCATTAAATCTTTTAAAAGTTTGCCTGTTTTATTGATTTTGGCTGAAAAATGATATACCCATAATAAAAGATCATGTCTCTGCAACCACAGTGTCTATTTGGATTTTAGTACCAAAATAAAGGGAACATTTTTGTTCCATTTGGAGATTTGGTAATTTATTGTGTTGGAGTTGTCTTTGGAGCATTTTAAACTGGCTTATATATTCTTGTAAACAAACTTTTCCGATTTAATTCCTATTAATCTGCAGACCCTAAAGGGTGGAGATACACGAGAAGCCAGGAGAAGTTTAGCTCAGAGGAGCCCAGAGACTTGAAGTGGAGCAGTTAGCCTGGCCTGAAGTCTCCGCCGGTGGCCTCTGAGCCTCAAAGACGAAGGTACAACGGTGCAGGAAGTCAGTGCACCCGGCAGCGCCGTAGCCCTGCACACCTCCCCCGATAATACTACAGCACAACCTGCCATTTTTACACTCCGGCTACTCGTTTTCTCCCTTGTTCCGCGACGTGTGCTCAGCTGAGCTAACAAGGTGGTATCGATCCTCTTCATCAGACGCCAAACACAAAAGGTCTGTTCCCCCAAAATGTTGGGCTTTTCCTTCAGGACGATTCGGAGCAGCAGCACAACTAATTGTTGATGTCACATTCATGTTGTTGAATATTAGAGAAAATTAGAGATTTTGTTTGGTGGAGACACCTGATCTGTGTGTGTGTGTCTCTCTCTCTCTCTCCGCAGTCTGAATCAATAGTGAATCATCTGACCTGCTTGTCAGGTTGTCTAGTGCCTATCTGTCCTTTAATCAGCAGCTCCAGCTTTAAGCCCCTGTGTCAACAAGCCGACGCCTCGCTGGAGTGTTTTTGGTGCAGGTTACCGCCGCACCTTTGTCACTCAGCTTGACTAAAATACCAATCCTCTATGTGACTGCAATGCTTAACTGGAGTGCTAAGGCCACACTAAAACACCATGAAGAAATCCATCAGTGGACGGTGCAGCAAAAAAAAAACCTGCACTGCACACGGTGTACTGAGTGGATAAGAATATAACAGGCACCTGGAAGAGGGCATTCCCTGGACTAAACTCGGATAACTGCTGATGAGGGTTTTTTTTCCCCTTCTCTGTTTAAGTATAACACAAAGAAATGCAGAGTTGAGTAACGGTCCAACATATTCTATTGCGCCTGTTTCTTTTAATTCTGCTCGGTTAGAAAGCACTCGATCTGTTGGGGTGTACAGTAAATAGCTATGACCTAAAATAAGGAGGGCATGCTGCAATATAAATTACTCACATTTGTTTTGTTAAAAATAGAATATTACATTAGAAATCAATTAACCGTAAAAAATCATATCCACCATTGCACAGATTTATCCATTTAACAAGTCATTTTAATGAAGCTTGTGTAATACCATAGAATTAGGACTTAAAACCAGATGACCGCTGATTCAGGAACTGCTCCCAAGTACTGTGCTGTTATAACTGTTCTGCACTTTCATTACATAATAAGTGGTCGCCTATTCTATACTTAGGAGGAGCAATTTCCTTGTCTTACTACAGCGCTTATTCTTTATTTTATTTTTTTTTTCCCCAGGACAGCATCTAATATAAGAGCACCAACTGCAGGAGAGGAAGGAGGCGGGAGGGAGGCCATTTGATTTATGTCTCGGTGGTGAAAAAGTTCTGCAACGTCTCGGTCCTTTCTCTTTTCCTCAGTAAAAGTTTTAAAGTGCAGCCATGATCTGAGTTTTATTTTTGGTGCTCCTTCACAGTTTTGAGCGGTCATCTCATTAGGTCTCAAGAGCAATTATGGAATCAAATCCCAGAGATGTCGCTAATTTTAGGATCACTATTTAAAATTCCATTTCCCGGACTCGTATCATTTCTAGAAGAGCATCATGATCATTGTGTGGGTGGCTCTGTGAATTTTCTTTATGGAGCTCGTATAAAAGAAGAGAAGTCCTTTGTGATTATGGAGCAACTCTACACGTTATATAAACATTGTCACAGTATGAAAACTCTGGAGCTGTGCTTATACATGGTAGATGTTATATTTGTGATATTAATAAGACAAAGTCACACTGACTTTCCACCTGATGCAGAGCCCATTGCACAGAACCTGATGAGTGCAAAAGCCAATAAATTATAAGGCCTAGTTTTAAACAGCTTGACGTTTTCGTAGTTATTTTCTATCAATAGGAAATAAAAGAAGCAAACAACATCTACAGATCTTTTTCAGAAGAATGTTATTACAGTTGTCGTTTTCCTATTGGAAATATTTACAGTTGAGACATTGAAGATTTGACAGAAGAAAGAGCCGGATTATATTTGTGAGAGTTACATTTATTGGCCATTTAACGGTAATAAAATCACACGCATGTAAAATGTATGAAAATTCTATTAAATTTTTTTTATGAAAAGTGGAAAAAATTACATTGAATTGTCATGTGATTTATTCATAAAGAAGCAAAATAAACATTGAAAGGTGCATTTTCTTTTTTTTCCCACCAAGTAATCCCGTGTAAATCATATACATGGGTGTAAATCTGATAACATATACAAAATGGTAAACATTTTATTGAAGTGTGGCGCAAATTGGTTCAAAATAGTACAGAATAACTATTTCACTTTTCTCCCTCAAAGGTGTAAGAAAAATGATTCCTAACACATTCTCGTGCTAGGAAATCTACTTCAACATAACTTAAGGTGATAATTAAAGTTCCCACATTAAAAAGTGGGAAGACAAAAAAAAAGAAAAAAGAAAAACACAAGCCAATAATAAGAGGCTTAGAGAGCAGCTGCAAAACATCTGTTCTCACAAATTCAGTTCAACTTCAACTCCGGTCTGCCTCTCGCACAATAAGGGCTATGTTTAAAAAATGTGCTAAGAAAAAGGAGGGAGGGATTTCACAGCTTAAAGGTACAGTGTGGATTCTGAAGAGGGGTTGTATGAGATACTATGTTTAGCTCCATGTGCTATTCTATCATATTTCACATCAACCGTGGCTTTCACACTAAAGAACTCTACTTTACTTTTGCTTCAAACCAAGTTAATGTTAACTACCCAGCACAAGCAAACACTAATATCTATGTTTACTTGGTTGTAATATGTTTGCATTGAATTTTCATGTGGTTTCTGACTCCATCCCTGTCAGAACTTCCTACCTCAGTAATTCTAATTTGCTAATAAGACATAATAACTTTCTCTCATGAAGGACTTATCATTATTTAAAACCACACACACTGACACTGCTTGTGACCTCACTGCATATAGTGGGAGCAGAGAAAAAGAGAAATCTCCACCAACTTCCTCCCACTTCCTCCCTTTGTCTCTTGGCTTCCATCTTATTTCATTGAGGAGACGATTCTATGCGTATTTGATTCAACATCACTGCAAGTGGACTTTCTTTGTCTCTGATCATGTTTGCATAAGTATTTTGTCTTGCCCTATACATTGAATAAGTTATAAATTAGCTTTTTTTTCAAAGTGAAGACGATATTTGCTTTGTTTAGAACCATGGTATCCTAAATCACCTGTTAAGATTATTAAAATGACGAATAAGCCTAAATTAAACACACGACGTAGCTCCCTGGTGATTTATAGTTCCAGTTAAAAGCCCTGCACCCATCAGAACAGTTTAAAATATCAAGTTTCCAATCATATACCTACTATCTCGTTCTATCTGCTTGGAACTAAGTCATACACCAAAGTGAATGCCCAGTAAACAGTGGTTTGAGATCAACACAAAATCCAAGACCGATTTGCTCGATAAAGGTTTGGTGAATATGTATCTTTGCATAATGCCTTCGGCGAAAGGTGACATAATCACACCGTAATGACTCTTACTTGCATTACTAAATATACCTCTGCTCTGTACAACTCCGTTATATCATCTGACATTTGAAAGGGAACACTTTTCGAGGGGAAATTGACTTCCTATTAGACTTGTTTTCTGCCTCTCTGTGTGGAACATTGAAACAACACATCATGCCTCGCTCAGGGTGAGAAGTTTAGTCCTCTGGTTGTTAAATATCACTCTCAATTACAGGTGTTTTGCGTGCCGTGACGCGATGGGAGTAATCCCTTCCAATTTACACCACTCGGATGCCCCTCCTCGATACCCATATTAAAGGGGTCAAATGTTTGACTGGATAAAATGCTCTGGGTAACCAGGATCAAAGCGATCACAGCTAATGCCGCCACAGACGTGTCATTAAATGCAGACTTAAACGGTGTGGCGCTCTCATCGCTGGCACGGATGTCCCCTGGAAAGAGTTGCAGGTTTTGCATCCTGTTTTAAATCCGCTTCGGCACAGATTCAGGTTTTCCAGTTTCAGCTTATTGGCCATTTGTAGTGTGAAAACCACATTGGAAGAAAATGTGCAAGGGAGCTCAAAGGGCTCAAAAAATGATCAATCAATCAATCAATGCCACATAAAATTCTATAGGGTAAAATACTGTACAATGAAAAGTCCATACAAAATTAAAGTGCCTTGTTTAAAGTCATCACAGCTTGAGGAAACAAACCAGTGGATCAGTGGAACATTTGATGGAGTGACATCGTTTCCCTGAAGGAAGCATTTCAAAAATGGCCCCGGCAGGATGGCCCGAGGCGTCGTTCGCAATTTGTAAAGTTCGATTCGAGAGTCTCGCTTTATGTGTAGCCTGCAGGAGCGGCAAAGTACAGCCAATGGTCCTGCTGGCCGAGCGAACCACTTTGTATTTTCTTTCTTTCAGAGGGAGATTTTCAGACCACACAGTAGTACAATTGGCTAAAACACTCTCGATTACGCAATAGTAGAAGTTTAAAAGAATCTTAGCATGTTGAGTAAAATCACGGCGCTTGCGTAAAAAAGAAGAGGCGCCGTCTTGCTTTCTTCGCAATGTTACTGGTATTAGAGCACCAATTCAAATCAAGAGAAAGAGCCACGCCCAAGAATTTACATTCCTCCACAATCTGCACCTCAGAATCATTGATAGTAATGGGCACCTGATTCCTATTGTGACAAAAGTCGATAACAAGTTCCCATGTTTTTTGATCAAAAGCAAGTTGTTTACCTTACTCCATTGAACAACATTTTCTACCACCTCACGATAATGTGATTCACTTTTTGAGCTGATAAGCACGATGATGGTTGTATCATCTGCATATTTAATAATCACATTACTTTCATGAGATGCTACAAGGTCTTAGTATACAGCGTGAACAACAGGGGGCTCAGAATACATCCCTGCGGGGAACCACTGCTGGCATACAGCTCATCAGAAATACAACCATTGATTTTGACCCTTTGTGGTCGGCAAGTCAAAAAAATTTAAAATCCATTTACAAATGGCATCATCAAGTCCAAGGTATTTGAGTTTGTGACTAAGAATTGGTGGGACCTTTGAGTTAAAAGCTGAACTGTAGTCTATGAATAGCATTCCAGGGTATGACTTCCCATTGTCAAGATGCTTGTAGGCAGAGTTCAGAGCAAAGGAAATGGCGTTCCTCAACACTTCTGTTTTCGCTGTATGCAAATTGGAGCGGGTTCACAGAGCACAGTTTAAGGACACGGGGGGGGGGGGGTACGGTCCGGACCAGGAGCTTTCCTAACTTTAGTCCTGGAGAGGACCCTCTGGACGTCCTCCTCAAGGACGGTAAAGCCATTCGGCTCATTACAAGCAGGAAAAGCAACAGACTCAACGTTTACAGTTTCAAAGCGACAATAAAAGTCAGAAAGTTCATTTGGCAAAGATGGGTCAACATTTGTAATGGATCCTCCTTTAGGTTTCCAAGTGATGATGGAGTTTAACCCCCGCCACATACGTCGAGTGTTTATTTAAACATGGGCTGGTTCATCATACCCTTCAACTTGTAAAAAGAAATAGTGCAGCCAATATTGTGGACCAGCAGGATGAATTCCTGTTGACAAAGCTCGCTCCCATGAAAAGGGGTTTCCACCAACATCAGCCAATAACAAAATCATTTTGGCCATTTCAAATGTAACACAGCCAATAATGTGATATCATAATAAGATTTTGATAATACTTTAATAAAGGAATACATACTTGGCTGGTTGATAATTTATTAAAGAAGGATTAAAAAAAAAATTAAAAGCCTTGAAAATTAAAAACCGTAGCCAATAAAGTAATAAATCACAAATAGTGCTGCCTGTTTTGAATTTTGTGGTTCAGGTCCTTGTTAGAGAACAGAAACACTGAACAATTGATTATGTGTATTCAAAAGAGGTCACATTAAGTAAACCTGTGAAGGCGTTTTCGGTCCGTCCTGAAATTGCCCCCCCGAAAGCCCAGTACCCAGAACTATGTGTGAGTAACATTTGTCACTTTATGATCCTTCTCTTGACCAAACAACATTCTAAATAACTTACACAATAAAATCATTTTTCGATCTGTAATTACAAATCCAAGCGTGTCTTCCTGTCCCCGTTGCCTTGATTAAAGAATCTTTTCAGCTTTAGCGCTAATAAAAACCTATTTGAGGTAATTCGTGTGACAGATGAAGCAGTGATTTCTACAGAGTGTGATGTTTGAAGGTCTTTAGTCATTGAGGACATAGTATTGGCATTTGCACAAGCCAAGGCCTGCAAGCAGCAGATTTTTTTTTATTTATTAATTTAAATGTTTTAAGCAAAGTTGCTTAAAAGCAAAGTTGCTTAAAAGCAAAGCTGCTTATGTTTCCATTCACCTTTAAATACACTGTAAAATTAAAAGATGCGTGTTGAATCCTCGTTATGAGAACCAGTTACTGTTTAAGTCAGTGTTTGTGTGTGGAGGTCCCCACGATGCCTCTTGCCCGGAGCCTCCAGGGGTCGAAAAATGCACCTGTAACCATCTTTCACTGGAAACTGATCCAAAGTGAACCCTGTGCAGAATGTGGAGCTGCTTGTTTAATAGATTTGAAGTGCGTATGATGGTTGGAAAACGGGAATCGTCAAAGACTTTGGTCAAATAAGGTTGATGCTATATTGTCATGGAGTTGTTGTACTGTGTCTTTTCGACAAAGGCACAAAATACAATATAGTTCAGTTGAAACTTGCCATGATAATACATCATCTCAAAGGAAAATATTGATGCTGGATGGAAATTCCACTTTCACTGAAGTTCCTCCAGTTGCCGAAATAGATCATATTAGATTTGATTAGATGAGATAAAGTCGGTTGATCTCGCCAGGAGGCTCAGGTTGTCTCAGCAGGAACTGTAAATGAGACACAGCAGGAAAATGAATATAAGATAAACACTGTTTATCAGAGGAATCACAATTTTTTTATACAGCAAGGCTTTTTCTTCCGTCTCTTTTGGGTTTTATTGGTTTTAACTACATGTTGGTTTCTCTCCTGGGGCTCTTTGTTAAACCTTAAAAAAAATCCTGTTGTTCATTTTTGTTCATCACCGACCACTACTGAAATGGCCTTTTTTCCTTATACCAACTTAGTGGCCTGAATGGTTAAATACAGAAATGAATATAATGTGTAATTTGCATTACTTGGCTCTGTACTTAAAGTTAAAGGAAAAAGAAATGGCTAAATGAAGCCTTTGTTGCACAATTCTAATTCGACTACAGTGGTGAGATAAAGTATTCAGAACTCAAACTGTCTTTCAGTTTCGTTATAAATGAATCATAACTACGTGATACAATAAAGTTACAATGATAGACTAATCATATGCGTTGTACACTTTATTATGGCTTTAATTAACACATTTAAAATATGCAATGCTAGCGGACAAATGGGGAAATCCTATGTTATCACATCTTTGGCAGCTTATATTGGCAGCTGATCAGATTTGCACATTGAGAAGCAAAGTTTGGACTATTTCTCATCACAGAACATTTTGAAATCGAAATTTTTCCAGACTGTGTATTTTCTCCTTATTGTGTACAAAATGTACTTCCAGAATTATGGTTCAGTCCCTGAAACATGAAAGGAGCCACACATCATGATACTTCCTCCACCGTACCCATCAGTAAAAAATATTCTCATGTAAGCATGTAGTTTCCTTTTGGCTCCATGTCCCAACATCTATTTAATCATACTGCATTGTCGTCTTTGGAGTCCACCTCAAAGCATACTTCTTGGAAGTGTGGCCACATTGCGAATTTGTCCTAATTTGTGGACATTTTGTTAAACTAATTTCAACTTTTGTTGAGAATATTCCTTAAATTTCCCAAAGTGAATCAAATCCACAATTTAGATTTTGTGGTCTTCAGACATCTTTTTTTTATTTTTTTTTACAAGGCATCAAATCATTTTTGTGGGTAAAAACATGAAAAGGTTTGTTACTTTATGAGTCAGTAGCTCATCATCTCACTTGAATCTTTCTCAAAAAAAATTTGTAGCACTTAGTTTGGTGATTTTTAATTTTCTCTTTTTTGGCTCCTAATCTGTTCTGTGGCACTGCGGATGTTTAATAACTCTATCAAAACAATACATAAGACATTGCAGTTTAAAGTCTTCATGGGAAACTAATGAAAAGCTAAGTTTGTGTGATATTCAAGGCTTTTTTTGCGGTGTTATTTTTTCAGTTAGTCTTTATTGTAATCAAAAGTGAGTTGTGGTGTAAATGAAAGATTAACTTTACTCACATAGCACATTTTCACTCAATCAATATACTTTAATGTTGATATACTCTGTTTTAAATTTGACTGTCTCAAACCTGATGAGCATGTCGACATATCTTTCATTGTGGTTTAAAATCTGAGGTGAGAAAGTTAAACAGGTTCCAAGACATCCAATGCCTCGACCGTATGACCTCAGGCAGCCTGGGATTATTTACCACTGCTTCATCACCCAACACATGATGACTGCTGCTACGATTCACAACTACTAACAACCAATAGAAAATATTGCATTGTAATTCCATTACTTTGCATAATGATTGTTGGATTGAGGCAAAATTCGGGATTAGTGAAACTTTCCATTTCCATCACAGAACTACTTCTCCTGCAGGTAAATGCCTGTAGGCTTCCATGAAGGATAAGATTTTTGTTCTTCTGTACTGACAAAGACTGTCATGGTTTTCACATCTGATTTAGTAGAAAGCGGCCGAGCCTACCCAAACAGTAACAAGTTTTCACATGTACCACGGGGAGGGAAATGCTCACAGTTCACGTTCGGTGTTCTCAAACTTTTTCCAACTTCACCCTACAATGTAATTAATTTGCCATTTAGATGCTGCTTGTTTCACACAGCAGCCCTCCAAATTAGAGGAGAGCGGTATCTACCTGACGAACAGCTGCACATCTACAGGGATGCAACACATGGGAACAACAGGATCCTTACAAGTCTTTCACACTTGTCATTGGATATTTTGTCAGCGGTTGCCTGAATTTCAGAACTGTGCAGTTACAAATCTACTGTTGGCTTGTCATTTCCTCCATGCTGAGGAAATTAAGTATAATAGCGGCTCGTGATTTGGAGGTGAGGATCGGTGTTTTGGATAGATCTGTACTAAAATGCACTGCAAGCGCAGTCTGTATTGAGCCGAAGAAGTAAGACGAGAAACGACGACGATAGAGTTGATGAACTTGGATGTAAATCAGCTTTGTTTCACTGAGAAAAGAGGAAGTCCTGGTGGGCTGTGATAAGATAGCAGAAAACTTGACTGCTTCGAAAGCAATCGGCTCGAAGACACTCGACCTACTTCTCCTCGGCTGTAAAGTTGGCAGCGTAACAGAGACTGATGAGATGTGGTGATTTTTATGACCCCACCAGATACACAAGGTACTCGTTGCCAGCTCACAGGTCTGCTGGACAAACGGAAAACTCTCACTCCTTCAGATAGAAACCCCCGCTGTGGACTGGGCAGAATCTCCATTTGTGTTCAGTTGTTTACAGGAAGAGACCAGCATCATGACAGCCAAGGGCTTTGTTGAATCACAATTGAGCGAGGGAGGCAGTGATTCAACAGGAAAATAAACCATCTCTGATCCTCAGCATGGCTTCGAGGAAACATTAGGAGAACTGAGCTGCCTCCAAACTCACAGTAAATCTACCATCACCAATGTTTCATTTGAATATGGATTTGTGTCCATCTGATTAAAACTAAATCTACATTGCTGATTACTTTTAGTATTTTTGGTAGTTTGTTTGGTCTCTGATGAGTCATGCCGGATACATTTTCTTCAATATCCACTGAAAGGTCCACTGTGCTGTTAGCTGTCTGCTTTTTGGAGTTGGTTAAGTGCTGTAAACTCACTTTGGAGTAATTTTTCATCAATAGATACCTAACTTTTGAAATCACTTTATTTGTACTACGGTAACTGTTATATATCGACAACATGGCCTCCAGGGTACTTGTGAAGGCCGTCCTGGTTACCAGGTGTCTTCTGCTACCCACTGGTCACGCCTGTCCTACTGATTATAGTGAGTGAATGCAGATGGTGCAAACCACAGACAGCTTGTAAACAAAGTGTAACAATTCAACATACCGTACTTCCATTTAGGTACTTTTTGGGCATAATGTCTCATCACATGTAATCAAAGACAAAATCAACTAGGATTTTAGTCAGATGAAGGGATTTGTTTTAATCTGAATTTGAAAAACCGAGACTAATTGATATATTTAGAGACGATTACCTTGTTACAAACTATATGAGGAAGTCAGATTATGTCCAAGTATTCAGCTTCAAACTCATTCAGTGTGATGTGAGCGAGTGTGAAGGGAAAAAAAAAAAAAAAACCTTAATACATCTGTCTAGTGGCTCAATATAGCACACTCACACATCCTCCTGATATTGTTCAAGTCTATAGTGAATACAAACAATTAACTATAGCCACTTAGAAGACCTGAAATCAATAATTAGAACTAATTGAATTTGACGATGGCAATAGAGACTGTATCATGACTGACGCTATATCTTGCATATCTTAAGCAGGTGAGGGCCATCTCTCTGCCTCTCCTCCATAATGACAACTGAGCAACCGTGACCCTTTGAAGTTAATTGCACGAGCAGCTCACTAAGAGTAATGTTAAATTACATGCTTTAATCTAACAACAGCCACATCAATCATAATGTGAACGCTCTGGGCGTGAGAAAGTCCTCGCACTCTTCAGACATGGACCTGCATAAGCAGCTGCAGCACAACCACTCATTTCAACATTTCAATTAAGCTGAAACAGGTCTTCTGCCTATATGACTCCCTCGTAAACTGGAGGAAACAAGGTCGGCATCCCACTTGTGCACATACAAGACTGCGTGTGGCGCGCCAGTCCCTTTCGTTTCTTCATTGCATCCGTACTTGGTGGTGACGGGTCTTTATGCTTCATGCATTCTCTCATGAGTGAATGTGTAAATTGCATTATAACTGAAGGATAAGGTCTTCCTTCAATTATTAATTCTCATATCTTGGAAAACTCAAGTGCTCCTAAGAGTTTTAATTGCATAAAAATGCATACATAAAATGTCTCCATTTCTAACAAATACTTTATCTCTGCAGGCAGCTTACTGTCTAAAGAGCCCCACGGTCCTGTCATACCCTATTTGCTGCCTTTGTCCCAGTGTTACGAAATCTACAACATAAATCTATATGGCGCTTCATTTCCATGTTACTCTCGACAGACACATCTAGGACTCCACACCACCCGTCTTGCCATGGTTTAGATCCCATTTGAAACAGCTCCCTCTAGGCGATCCTGACGGAGTCTCTTTCTTCCCTCGAAGAAGCCGGTGCACTGTTAAGGCCATGTGATGTTCTACAGACAGTTGGAAGTGTCACTTGTGCTGCGTTATCCTTCTCTCTTCTCTGTCAAAGCTGAACCACAGTGGCAGGCATGACTCACTGAAGTGCGGTACTTTCTAATGACATGAGAGCGGAGGCTGAGTCAATCTGACCTGACAGTCTTGCATAAATCACGGCCCTTCGATTTAAGTTGCTTTGAGGAGTGTCAACAAATCCACAGGAGGAATATTAGACTCTGCTGTAGGTAGGGACTCCGCCTTTGAGAACTCATTATGGGGTGTCTCCCTTCATGCTGTGCCCGGCTGTGTTGACTGAATTGCCAAGCTTATTTCTGATTCACTGTCAGAAGCCTGCATTTTAAATTCCCGGCTGGTGGAGTAGCACACACCACCACCCTCAAGTCCAATTCAGGTGAAATACATGGATTTTCTTGGGAGAGTTTTGAGGGGTGAGCTTCAATCCTTTGATTGTTCAGTAATATTCAAAGAAAAATAACCTAGGCTTTGGGAAAGGTGTTTGGAAGTCGAGCAATAAAGGTGGTTAAAGATTAATAATCTTCGACGAACGATGAGGCTCCCTCAACCTGCAGAACATTTTGAATACCACTGTCCTACTAGGTGTTGAAATCTGAAAAAACAGTTCTCTGTTTATTCTTGTGAGACCGCAGGGGAAGAACAGAAGGTTTTCCAAACGTAAACAACCTTGTCGGTTACCTAAAACACACTTGTTAAGTAGTATCACGCTGCACGAGCAATGGATCATACAGGGAGTGCAAAGATGCAGCTTTAATGTTTGTTATGTTATGTTTGTCTTCATTTAATCCTAACAAAGAATAACACGGTTCCTGATATTTGTCCTTAAAATGCAAAATCGGGATTCCTTGATACTTTGAAAAGAGTCTATTTGCACCAACCCCAAGACTGAGGTGTCAATAAAACCCCCCCGATTGTACTCTTACAGTAAAGTCCAGTCAGTTAGCATGGACATTGTTTTATGCTTCAGACTCAGGCAGGCTCATGAAGGACATAAAATAACTGCCAAAAAGGCAAAAATCAAAACAGAACTCAAGCCTATAACCATGAGACTGTAATGTTTTCAAAGCTGTTGCATCCGTAGTATTACCTGCCATTTCAACGTTGTATTTCAGACAGCGCCTTACTAGAGTTGTACAATAAAGTACATTTACCCCACTGCTGACCCTGACTGAGCAATGGATTGATTCTGACACATCTCAGTTAAATCGAGCAAGAGTTGCAGACACGCCTGTTTTTACATGTCTCAAACAGCAGAGCATGCGAAAGAGGAACGTCCAGGGGATGAACAAGAATTCTGGAACAAACAACAAAACATATTGAAGTCATTTTCTAGACCATAAAACCACAATGCAGGTTAACATACCAAGAAAACATAAGTACCGTTATGGACCGATACTCATTTGTGAATCCTCCCTGCTTGTTTTTTTTTAATAAGGTATTTGATGATCATCATTTTAAAGTAGAGGTGTTAAACGTATGGCCCGCGGGCTAGAGCCGGGCCACCAGAGAGTCCAATCAGGTCTGCAAGATGACATTTGCCAGATTTTAGAAATTATGAAATTAACTGCAATATATTTATTTGACCACCAGGGGCATGCAGACTTATAACTGAGTCAGTCCAGGTCATCAGGATTACTACACAGCTGCAGAAATATGTCTACATTAAAGATGATTTCTAGAATTTCACCAGTTCTTCTGATCATAACACGAAGCAGCCTACCATATTCTTTGTGGCCAAATGTTTCATGCATTTGAAGATGTAAATAGTACAACATATATCCATTGTGATCTGAAAATTGAAATGCATCTATATAAATGGTGAGCTGAATGAATATTGGCATTATATGAAATTGCAGTTTTTAATTCAAATTTCGGGTTTGTCAAGTGTTGTAAAAAAGATAGTTCATTAAATGTGAACTTGATAATATAATAAATAGTACTTTGTTTCACAAAAACAAAGACAGAGATTGAGAGTTAGTTATTAATAGATTATAATGCTATGTATTTGTTATTATTTTAGCATTTTGTTTATAGTTGTTGCATTACTCCTTTATGTAATTCGTCACCTTTAAACCAAGAATAAATGTAGTTCAATAATGTGTTTTAATGAAGATAATAGTTTTACCCGATATTTATATCTTATTTCAATTATGATTCCTCAACAAATTTTGAAAAGACAAAACAAAACAGATTTTTCCTGAAGCTTTTTGGTGTCCCACAGGGAAAGCCCACCCCACACATTTGAACACCAGAGCTCTAAGGATAATGTCTTTCTGTCGGCCTTTATTCATGTGATTTATTTCCAGAGAAACTGATGAGGAAGCAACGTGAAGAGTGCCACTGCGCAACACTTCGCTTCTAATCTTGCCGTTAATCATTCCACTTGAAACTGTTCAACAACAAAAGGCCTGTTTTTCTCCCACTCCGAAATCAAGGTAATTATATATTTTTCACCGGACAAACAGGCGAGGACTTCAAGCCGCGGTTTACAGAAGGGTTTCACACCACCATGAGGCAATGCAGAGGAAATACCTAAGCAAAAGACGACCAGAGAAGATCGTCTTTCTCCAAAGAGTTTAAAATAAAAATAAAAAAATGAAATCTCCACTGACACCCTCAGGTAGACACAAAACATTTTTAACAAGAGGAAACAAGAGTAAACATGAGCAAATAGATTTCTAGATTTCCTGGGATTGTGTAATACACAGAGCTGGTGCACACACTGAACGTTGCTCCTGTCACCCCCCCCCCCCCCCCCCCCCCCCCCCACAGGCACCAGTTGAAACCATTCATTTGAATAATGCAGAGCTATTAGTTATATTAAAGATAGGCCGCGTTACAGAACAGCTAACTTTTATGGCTTCGGGCACTTATCTGCAATATTGGCTGCAGCTCATGGAAGAACAGAGAGAGCAATTTAATCAAATGTGAAAGACCTAAACACCAGTGAAGACAGATGTAAGATGGTTGCAAGTGATGATCAAGAAGCTGGAAGGAGAACGGCGCGATTCTGTTTCATTATTGGAAACGAACAGTGGCTGTGTTACTACGATACTGGGGGCGGGGGGGGGGGGTTATGTGTCTGTCAATGTCACGTCTTCTCAGGATCACGGTTCAAGGCGAACAGCAAGGATAAAGGGAGGCATGGAGGGGAACTGGTACATTGCTGAGAGGGTGCTGGTAGGTCAAAAGACCTTCAGCTGAGTTGACGCTGGTGGATATTGTGCTCTTCAGTGATTTGAAGGATATAAAGTAGCGTCTCGTGTGTGATGCCAATAGGCCAGGAAACCCAACGCAACAGAGCGCAGTACGGGTTTCTGTGCGAAAGGCTGAAGGGTTGATGTTTAAAGAAGGAGGTTAACTTGACATATATTGTCAAAGCTTTGCTTGCACTACAGTTTTTGACAATCGCTTGTTTGCGCAGGGTTTTAGACTACACTAAACACTAAATCTATTGTAATTTCAGACATTATATATATATATATATATTTCCCAAACATCAAGAGACAATCCTCCAACTCGTGGGATAAAATACTGCAATGACTGTTATATTGTAAAATACTGTATTGATGTGACCAGTACTCAAACGACAAAGTTAGTAAATTGTATACTATAGATGGAATCAATTCTTGATTAGCAAAAAATGCAAATATCTGTAGAGGAACAGTTTCTGTTTTTCCTTTTTTTCACAGTTTGCCTTTTTAGTGGAAAAACAAACACATGACATTAGCTCAGTCTGTTTAGGCTATTCAAATTGATATTCATATATAATAGCTGCCATTCTTTTACATTTCCCGGACCAATATTGTAGACAGAGACAAGCTCCCCATCCCAACATCATTATATTTAACTGTCTCGCTGGCAATGTGCACTAATGTTATCTAATACTATCAACAGTGAGGTAGATTTTTCTGGCTTATGCGCGAGAATTGCTTTTCCGTCTTTGCCTCCTAAATGGCAAACTAAGCAAACAAATCACACTGGTGTATAAGGGCATGGGAAAACCACCGATTCCAAGGATGTCTGAAAAATGTATTTGCAGTGCAGCTCTCATAGTGCAGATCTCAGATAATTTTCTTTCAAAACTGCAACCACCCACAGGCTTCTAAAGCTCCAGCTGGCAAGCAATCCTGAGGAGAACAGATTCTACCCCAGCAGGGGCCATAGGGATGCAGCAGGAGAGAGTAAAAGAAGCTCATTCTGTTGATTAAATTTAGTTGATTTAGCTGTTTGCCTTCTCCAGGGTGACTTGGAGCTCGCAAAATACCAACCTTAAATGGTGGATTCGAACCGAAAAGCATCACATTTGATATGGAAAGTCTTTGTTTTAGGACAGTAGTGGGGGCGGGGGGCGGGGGGGGTGGGGGGTGGGGGGCAATAGATTCTATCCCAGAGTTAACATCATGTTTCTAAGATAGTTCGTAAAACAGTTTCATTTCTCTATTCAGTAATGTTCATGCCTACCTGCAGAGTACAGTAATGCACAAGTAATTGCTTTTCATGATTTCCGTTGTTCAGAGTAGACATAACTATAAAAAGCTTTGATATTTTATAAGAAGGCTGTCACAACCATGGAAATGTAGGTCTCTGTCAGTGTGTTTTTCATAAGACATTATTACATTGGAAAGCACAATCTTGTATGCAAGCACACATTTCAGGATTAGTTTCCATATTCATGTCAGACAAAATAGACATACAGTTGTAAAGAAAGGAGGGGGGGAAAAAAGCTGTAGAAATTCTGGCTGTACTTACTCATAGACTTTCAGTTTGTAACACTGGCTGTTTAAAAACAGAAACTCCCAGTCGGTTCCATAGTCTATGGCCAGCTTCTTCCGCAGATCACTGAGAAAACCAGAACACATAATAGATCAGAAGCTTATTTTCAGCAGGTTTTGAAAAAAAATACTAACATAAACCAACATTTTAGGAGATTGAAGCTACTTCAACTTTCTAAAGTATAAATTTTTTACACTTGCTTCAGTCAGGTTAAGATTACAGGGGGCTGAGGCCTGGCGGAGAGTCAATCAGCCACACATACAGAAAATTCTAATCAGCATCCAATCTCGTGATTATATCTTTAGATAGTGGCTCTAAACCCAGCATGTGAAATAAATCCCCATGTAGGCACAAAAAGAACATGCAAACTCCACCCAGAGAGGAAACAGTTCTAATCTCAACTCCATCTGGTCATTTTACTGTCGTGTTACAATATGAAATATAGTTTGCACAAATTAAATTACACTCATACAGACGATTACATAAAAATAATTGATCAAACTAAATTGTCAGCTACACTTTTGCCACCTGACTGAATTACGTTTGTTTTTTTGAAAAGGCTCCAACACGGCCGACTCTGTGCAATGTGGATTTCATAAACTTGTGCACAACAGTAAGACTGACCCCACAATATTAACTTCCAGAAAATCGAAAATGACGGCCGCATCAACACACATCAATATGCAAGCATAACAATGTCATGCAAGCGCTCTGCCCATGCCATCAGGAGACAAATTAATGACGCTAAACCAAAATATTTGATTGTAATAACACTTTCTGCTGCATTTTGATTGATTGAAAGTAGCCGTATCTCACAGCAGCGATCACACTGTGCAATAATAAGAACAATAATAATAACAAGCATTTTATTTGTGGGTCCCTTTAAGGGATGTCGAGGTCACCTCACAATGAAAGAATACAAAAATTTGAAAAACAATGAAATATGAACTAAAGTACAAAGAACAGAAGAAATAAAAGCGCCTGGTGGGATGACAATACAACACTCACGGGGAAAGACTGAACAATGAGGGAGTGAATCAGCGTTGGGGGGGGGGTCAAGGAGGAGTGAGGTCCAGATTCGAAGGAGCATAGCAACAGAATGATGTGTCCGATCAGTGATTGTCTCAGGTTTCCTTTGCCATAAGATAGACCCTGATATATCTCGTCTCCCCGTATGACATTTGAGCACCGACTTTAGGACACAAGAAGAGATATCGTCACATAATGTTCCACTTTTATTGCTTGACAGGCCAAACCTGCACGGTTCACACCAGCCTTAAGCCGTTTAAATGGCCGAACTTGATTTGTATGATATTCCTAAGTTGAAACACCTATTGTTACTGAAGTTATCCAATTATGTCATCCCAAAATCCTGACACAGTTGCCCTTCAACATGCGAGAAGTAAGCGCAGAGAAAGTTTTCGCTCTGGATATGGCCCATTTGACAAGCTGCCTTTGTAACTTCTGAATGACTCACGACTGTGCTGACAGCGTAGCTTTATTTTCCTCCCTCCTCTCAGTGGCTGACTTCTTGGATAGTGTGTTGATGAGGTGGCCCTTTAAAGCCCATTTCTATGCAGTGTCTCCAATTATCTGAGCCGGTGAGGGCTGCTCTTATTCACTAATCGCAAATAAGGCTAGTGAGCCCTATCTCTAACAGAGCACAGCCTCTCATTTCCATATTCATAACCCAGAATTGCTAATGGGGTTAACAAATGTTTAGGGAGGGTGATTGTTCCGCTTGAGGTTGATAAGGTAGGGTGGTGTAGGGGGAGGGTTCGGGGTCACAGAGGCGCTGCAGGTTGCGTAACCACGCGTGCATGTGCTTCTCAGTGGGGCAGGGGTCATAACATTCATGCAGAGTTAATTTTTTGTGGAAATTGCTCTTTACTGCACACAATGTATTGCCTAATAAGGAGGAGGCGGTAATTTCTCCCAAGCTCCAAAAGGTATAAGGACACAAATGCTTTGCGAATATTTACATACTGATAAAGGACATGGCCCGAAGATAGCATGCGGGAGAAAATCCGTATGCAGGGCTTCAAGACAGATGATAGTGAGTAATTTCACCAGAAGCAATTAAAGTAAGGTGGATAATGGAGAAATAGAGCAAGTGAAGTCACGGCAGCTCCTTTCTCCTCGTTCTCCTCACATGCAGGCATTTGTTTAGGGGGTAAAAGAAAATATCTTGACCTTTTGGTAACTGCCATTTCCGAAGTTGGCACTCCTTTCTCCTGACTGTAACGAACAGTTTGGAGGCCTACGGGCCACCGAGGCTACTTATCAGTGATTGCTGGCTGGCTTAAAGCTCTGGGAAACATCCAAGAGAGAGTAAAAGCATGTCACCGGAATTCAAATCCAAACCTACTCATGCTTTTTTTTTTTTACTCTTTCAGGTCAGGAAGTAATCAGATGTGAGAGAGTAGGCTTGAACATCAATTAAATGTCTTTCATGTTTACAAAAAACATCTAATTAGGTTCTGTCGATTAATTCTCACATATCTTTTTTTAAATGGCATAACACTTTTGGGCTATTTCAAAGCCATTGTGATATTTTTCCTGCTCAAAGTTAGAAGAGGCCTACCCAGCAGAGCACAGTGGGCAACTCATGGCATTTGTTTTTCTTCATTAAAATTAGCCTTAGGTACCACACAGTGGTAATTCACTACTGTGCAGCTTTCCCCGCTTCCTTAGCACAGAAGGATGGAGTCTATTTTAAGGCCCGCTTGGATGCCACGCCGCCCTGCTGAAACTGAAAAACGTGACAGGCGAACACATATATACATAGTGCAAAAAATCTGAAGGGTTCATCCCCGAACAAAGAAAAGCCAACCTGAGCCTCTGTGCTTTATTTTTCCTCTTACCTAATCTCCATGTTGAGGGTCTCATAGGCTTCTTCTACCTTCTTTAGATTGGTCGCCTCCCACTCCGCAGCTAGACAAAACAAAAGGTCAGACAAATTAACAATGCAGAGTTGTTGCATCTCAGCAGCTGTGTGTTGCCAAACAGTGGGCTCTTAATATAGGCTGGTAAATCTAGGACTGTGAGAGGAGCAAAGCTGCATGCAAACAGAAAAACAACACTGTATTTTCCAGGTGTGGTGAGTGCCAAAAGGCAGGCGTATTATTCTTTTTCACACTGACAACTGTGTTAACTGAGACTGAGGGAGAAAAGGAAAGAAGTCGGAGGGAGCGTGAGAACAGCAGAGGTGGGCACGGCGTCTGTGTTTGTTTCTCCTTGTCACACTTGTGTGCTCCAAGTATGACAAGAGTCTAGTGGAAAGCTAGAGAACCTCAACCTCCTTTCGTACGACTGTGACATATACACAGAGCGAGAAACTGAAAGCGGCAGTATGCAATGCGCGGACGGCCCTTGTTGTTTGTTTCGGCTGACAATGCCATGATGCCTTCAAATCTGCAGCAGCCAACAGACGCATGGCAGAATGTCAATTAACACATATAATCATGTTACTAATCAGTGCATGGTAGTCTGAGCCATTTTCACTCTCCTCTAAGCTCTGTTGTAGTTTCTCACAGAGAAACATCTTTATTTTTTTATCGGCAAACAGCTACATTATCATCCATGCTTGTATTAAATTATGTTTTAAGTCTTTTTCCAAGGACTTCAACCGCAAAGAGCCACCTAGTAATAGATACTAAGGCAAGACCTATCTTGTTTATGCACAAATAATAAAGAAAAGAAAGGCTTCCCAAGATTAAAGTGACATATTTTGAGACAAAACACTCCTATAATTATGCTAAAGAGTGATTAACCATTGCAAATATTTAGCAAGTTGAGATCTCCACACAAACACTGTACTGAAAAGATAGAGAGCAGAGATTTGTAGTGGCACATGAATAGCTATTGATAATCGCTTGTGGATCTAATGGCATGGTTTAGTCCGAACTACATAACCTCCACATTTGAGAAATATTCAAAATCTATTGGAATGAGGAGGAATCAGATTTAAAGAGAGACTTATAGGAATGTATTTTACAGTTTTGACACTGATGGACATGCAGATGTGTCAGTGTTTTCAGTAACTGAGCTGGTCCATCTCTAATGACAAACAAACCGTTGAAAAGCTGCTCCAACCAAACCCAGAGGTCGTACGGTAAGAACCACGTTTGGAAGCTGTGGCAGTGCCGGCCTGACTCCTAATTAGCATGTTCCATGCATGTGGTCTCAGCTGGTTGCCCATAAAGAAACCCTACTTCCCTCCACACACACTTCCTATCCCCCAGTGCCTATTTCTTTGCCGTATCTAGTGCAGATTTAGTGTGTCGAAGAAGCAAGCTGTGATTTCTTTTTTTCTTTTTTTTTTCATGCTGCACTGGCTATTTTTTACAGTACCAAGAAGAGGGGCTCAGATCTCTCCTCCAACCCCTGATACACTCAAAACCTTGCACACAAGGACGGTCCCTCCAGTCCTCTCAGATTCCCTTTTTTTTCCCCCCGCTTTCTTTCTTTTCCGCTCTCTGTCTCACACACACACACACACACACAAATCATTGGACTCAGCAATGACAAAAGGAGACGCAAAACCCCAAGTGGGTGACATTTGACCTGCCGCTGCAGCCCAGCTGTATATGGAGAGAGGTGATGGTGAGAGGGGGAGGAAAAAAGAAGACTGGGAGAGCAGCCAGGCGTACAGATGTACTCCAAACACGCGGTGAGTAAATCCTCTTGAATGGTCTCTGCACTAGTCAGGCCCAACACAACCTGAAGCCCGCGTACAATGCAGGACTCCACGCTTACAGTCTGATGACCACAAGAATTAGATTAAAGGTCACATGGTCTTTGTATGTCACAGCATGACAATCACATTGTGAGCACAGCCATCCAATAACTGATTAGGCCTGTGTTCCTGTATAATAATCACAATTAGATTAGTGCAAAGGCATGAATTATGGTTTAAGAGATGGAAAATGTGGGTCATGTGATTTTGAAAGTCATATGACATTCCCTTTGTCAGAATAGCCTATTGTACTTTAATAGAAGCTATCAGGAGGCTTGTTAAATCACAGAGGCCAAACATAAAAATAGTAGAGGAGGAATACACTGTGTATTGGAAGCCATTTTCCACCAGAAACCTCCTGAGTGTTCATACCTTGAGCCAGAGACCGTGGTTGCTCTGTTTACATGCGAGTGGATCAATAGGCAAAGCAATTCTTTCGCAGGTCTAAGAAAAGCAGCCGGAAAGTCGGTGCAACGCGCGCCGCAGCCATGCTTAACCAAACAAAGGCTACGCAGAGAGGCCACCCTTCGACGCTCCACTCACACACGCAGCAGACACCTTCATGTCGACAAACGGGCGCATGTAGGAGTTTGCTTTGTTGTCTGTAAAAGTCTGCGCTTTAGAATAAAGACTGGCAGCATGCTCAAGATTTCACGATGATTCTTACTCAGTATCCTTCATAACCCCTATTACTCACCGCCATCTATCATCCCCATTTTTTTATTTTTTTTTTATCTCCCCCATTTGGTTTTGACTTTAACTTTCTCCTCGCCCTCAATATTTTCCGCATAAGCTCCTCGGAGTCTTCCTGTCACCCTCACCTCCGTCTCTCCAGCTCCATTTTCTCAGTTTCTCCCCTGAGCTGAAGAACTTGTTACGACTGCAGAGTCGGGACGACTAAAATACAGGGTGAGGATTCCTGTAATGAAATGTTCATAGCACGGTCTAACAATGAACAAGAAGTCTTACAGATGCTGTCTGGGCTGGCGATAGCATTAATAGCCCCCTGCTGGCATGAAACGGGACTGCCTGAAGGTGCAAATTACTCTTCCCTTTTCATGAAAATAGGCAACGTCATTAAAACCCTTTTAACAAAGCTTATGACTGTTTGCATTTTAATCTTGTCGAGAAAGTGTTGAAACCACAGACATGTGCATTTGATCGAGATGGAGCCGTTCTTTTCTTATTAAATCTTAGACACAGCAAACCGAAATGCCAAACGTTTAATTGGGAGCCAGGGTAACACTTCCATTTTCTTCCCTTTCTCTCTTTATCTGTCAAAATCTCACAAATGATTCTGAAACTGTAGCACAGGCTGCTGGGAGTTGAGGAGAGGTCAATCTCGCCCCCTGCATAATCGTTGTGTTGGAGTGTCTGATTGTATTAGGGTTGAGTGAATAACAGTAGCTGGCAGAAATAGCATCATATTTTGAACTATCAGTGCAATTCATAGCCTTGTGACTGACTCAGTTTGTATTCATTCTCCCACACTCTCCTGCAACTCTTTTTTTCTCCCTCCACAGTGGTTGAAGGACAAGCGCAGCACCACCGCAAGCATGTAAGGGAATTAAGAATGGCTCCATTCACTACACAACTGTCATTATAACAAATTATATAAGCCATTACTGTAGATGGCGGGCATCAGTGACCACACATAATGTGATTTAATGATCGGAGTAAAGTCAGACGGTTGAACAGCAAAGCTTTACAATGCTTAGAAAAGAAATTCCACATTACCCGATGTACATACTGTATATGGGCTCTGGCTGGTATTGACCCCCAGAAGATCAATCCGTGAGGCCTTAAAGCTTACATGTACCAATAAACAGCACGTATGGGTGCAAAACATTAGTGCTGAAACAATTACAGAAGCTGATTAATGATCTGACAAGGAAAGTAATCAATTAAAGTAAAAAAGTGATTTGTCAAGAACAATCGGCAAAACTGCCTGATTGCTTTGACTGCGGCGTTGCTCTTATTTCATAAGCCTGAGAATAGACAATAGCACATTTCTAAGCTTGTTCAGTATCAGCACGGAACAAAACATGCTACCTAAAAATATCATTGGAACATCAGACAGAGTTGTGGCCTTCTTTTCTTTGCAATAAATCATAATTGTATGAATGAAAACACTGTACTTTTTTTTGAGGGGGGGGGGGTTACAAATTCTGCAACCATGAGGAACTTTTACAGCCACGTTATATCACTTTCACACCCCTGAACACTCTTCACCAGATCAGCCCCATTAACACACTAACACAACAGTGACGGCAGCCAGCATGCAAGATGCTCACAGACCGTCGAGGTCTACAGTGGGCTCGATGTCTTGCCGTCATCACTCCAACACGTGACCGGGGAGAGATGGAGAATCCAAGATGCCAACCCTGAGATTGGTATACGACTTGCTCTACCAGCTGAGCCACAGACATCTCAAGGTGGACACGGGATCCTCAGCCACAGAATAAAATATTGCTCTCTCATAAATGCCGCTGCTGTACTAGCATCCTTATTTACTACGACACGGGGCACGATCCTCGAATCAGAGTAAAAAAAAAAAAAAAGGACAAATAATTTATCAGCAATTACAATTAAAACACTGACAGAAAAAAGGAAATCGTTTTATTGCTACAACTGACCTGTTAGGGGGTAGGATACAGTGTTGGAGATAACTGTGGTGCTATCAGTTGCGTTTTAATTGCATTTCCCTAAGAAGTACATAAAGTAGTAGTAACAGTAAAGACAGCAGGAGAATGTACCCTCACACAGTAAGGCAAAGAGGCTCCACTGTGCACTAGCATCTCTGACTTTATTTGTGATTGCAGAAAGAAGAAGCCAAGATGCATGTGTTGGCCTCACAAAGTTTTTGCTTCTGCCTGTGCTTAAAGCAGAGGGTAAAGCTCTTTGTGACCGTCACTATAAATTTAAGAGTGTCAGAGTACTAGCCAAATAAGATTAGAATCGAATAACATTAGATCTTTTTTTTTTTTTCATTTAATTCTGTTAATTTAAAAAAATAAAAAATAAGAAAAAAAGTACAATAAATCTTGCAGAGGTTTTGTAGTCTGTTGTTTACCAATAGGAAATCTCCAATTAATGGTGGGACTGACTGGTTACAACTTCACTCATCGCTACAGTTGCAAGTGTGAGAGCACATAAACAAACATACAAACACCACCCACTGTAAATTGCACAATGTGTGAAAGACACAACACTGAGAATCTCATGGCCACAGCAACTTCTGAAATATTGCAGAACTAATTGACAAGTCTGGGTTTGGTGGCGGGAGAGGGCTATCTTATGTGCAGAGTCTGCATGTTCTCCACGCACATGTCCAGAAACTTGTGTTTAAGGTCAATTGCAGACTGTAAAATGTGAATGTATGTGACTGTCTCTTATTGTTTGCCCTGTGATGGACTGATGACATGTTCAAGGTGTATCCTGCCTTCACCCAGTCAGCTGAAATTGGTTCCAGCACCCTATGATCCTAAGTTGGATAAAGAGTATGGATGGATGGATGGATGGATGGACAGACGGACAAATGATCCCTATAGCAAAACACTGAACACCTAACCACCAAAACATCCTTTTAAATGTGAAAATATAACTTTTGTTCTTTTAAATGTACATTTGTTTGGTGAAAAACACTGTGGATAAACATATGTACCTTTTTTTCATCCCATACACTCTTAATTTCAAAACAAAATAAACATATCAAGCTGAGACGACCTAATAAAGATGCAGTGATAAGAGTAAAGTGCATGTGAACGCAGTGAGGTCTGGTGCTCATAGTACGATCATGATGGATAATTACTATGTAACATTTAGATGTAGATGGAGGAGGGGGCCCAATGAGCAGAATAAACAGTCTGCGTGGAGTGAGTTCACTCTGCAACAACTGGGTGCTGTTTATGAATATGTATGATGTAACAAACGCCTAGAAGCTGACCTACTTCTGTGTCTCCTCTGCACATGACTTGGTCCCCTTCCGGGGTAACTGTCATCTTGCAACATACTGTAATAGCAGGAAGCATGCGACTCTCGTGTACAAATCAACATGCTCCCGTTTGATGGTTTTGCAAGTGATAATCACCTCCTGCTGAGGGAACGCGCTCAATAGGAGGTTTGTGCAGCAGTGGGAATATTCCGGGCACTGTGACGGGAGGTTACTCACCCAGCGAGCGCATGACATGAGCTTTTGCTTACCTAAGTGTGGATGTACAGATCAAACCCATCAATTTCGAGCCCGCCAGGGGAGTCGTGTTTAGGAAAATAAATGACTAAGACGGGAATGTTTACTCACGTAGTCATGTGATATGAATCTAAATGGATGCAGGAAATAGAATAAATGTGTGATGGACAAGTATGTTCAGACAAAAAAGAGCTCTCGACATAACTGGGGCTGCACACTGGAGAGTACTCGTCTGCACCAGCTCATAAAATATCTTTATCTGGGATCATCTTGGTACGGTGCCAAACACGGTTAGCTTCAGGAGCCGGCAAAGAAAAAAAATCTATTTCAGACAACCTAAGAGACAGAAAGCTGGCAGCCGCTCAAATCAGACTTCCAACATTTGATAAGTGAAAATGGGCTAATTTGGTGTATCCCTCGAATGGTTGCAATCCAATACATTCCTCCCGTGGCTATCAAAACACACGAACAAGGGTGAGTGAGGGTGAAAAGCAAATCGTTTCAACCTCTCAACTGCTTAATGGAGGAGGAGAGAAAATGCACTGGTAAGTCATTGTATAGCAGGAGGGAGCACACTACACTTTTTCACCCGACTCTTCTCTCCGCTCTCTCTTCTGTCGATCCGGCACTCAAGGTGAGCACAATTATGTCTCAAGGACGGGCTGCCCTCGGCCGGGGTCAGAGGCCTCGCCGAGCACCACATTAATGGCAAACCCCTCCTGTTTAACATTTCACATCTGATTTAGAAAGTACTGAACAGAGCCTTTAATTAACATCAGCCTTCGCTGAGGTTTGTAACCTGCCAGTGCGCCAGTCCCCCGTGCTCCCTTACACACCGAGGCGCCACAGCCTCACATGCCAATTCATTTGCTGAGTGCTGAGACGCCTTGGCTTAGGAAGAGCTCCCTGGTCACCCCGATGTGGACCGAGGGACACAGTGAAGCAACAGCATGTGGGAGACAGAGGTGTAGGAGTGCAATTTATGCCTGAGCGTGTGAGATGCAAGATGCTTATTAAATAACTTGCGAAGTTTAGCAGCAGAGTTCTAACAGAGA
Source organism: Lipophrys pholis (assembly GCF_963383615.2). Taxonomy (NCBI): domain Eukaryota; kingdom Metazoa; phylum Chordata; class Actinopteri; order Blenniiformes; family Blenniidae; genus Lipophrys; species Lipophrys pholis. The sequence continues at coordinate 17,058,207 of NC_137646.1, read as the reverse complement.
GCATTCAATAAAGCAAATCCTGCTGATTCCATGAGATGTGTAGCCTAAACATGTTCATATCTGCTCTGTAACGCTTGTATGGAGTCGTGTCTCCCATCAGGTGCATATATTTACATGCAAACTCCCAGGATGAGCTCAAACTGAGCTACACACAGCAGCATTATTGAAATAACCAACATGACAAACACAACAGCATCGATTGAACAGCTGTAAATATGCTGGTCCAATTGACAACAAAATTATCCTCCCCCTTTGCAAACAGCGAACAGCATGGAGATGGACCTTGCGGAAGACTGACAGTGGTGACACCAGCTGTGTTGTTTGATTTAGAGCCGGTGGCTCTGACTAAAAGACAGGAGGCTGAACCGGAGGTGGCAGACCTGAGGATGTGGAGGTTTTTACTTGGGAGTGAGCAGATTGGACAGGATTAACCCTTTACAGGGCACTATAATAGGACGAACTTGTACATTTTGAGTTTAAAATGTAACCCCACGGTGTTTAAAGGTGAGTTTTAAACTAAGGATACACCGCCATACGTTCCAGTTATAGAATCACATCTATGAGCATAATCACACAGACTTAACACACACTAAAAGGGCACTGGAGTCCTACAATACAATAGTATTTACACAACAGCACAGAAAATACGACTTTTGATTAAGATAAACGCATAAATGAGGCACAGTAACTGGGGATCTGAGATGCTGTGCTATAGCAAAGGGGCCAAACATGAAATGAAATTAGAAGAAATACTGGCGAAATAACACTGACCTAATGAATTAACACAACTATTTATTCCATTCTTTTTATTATTTCCTTCTTTTTTTTATTTAGAAACAAAAACCAGAGATGCAGAAGTTACTAAATATTGTAACCGAGGTTTGTTCATGTATGTAGGGGAGATGAGAGTCTTGTAGGGAAGTGATGCAAGAGAAGAGGGGGGCGATTTGTTGTGATAAGGGACGGATACAGGAGACAGCTGGTGTTAGAGGAAGGTGATCTGAAGTGGCGACTCCTTGGATGAGAACGCCGGAAGTAGAAGAAGAAAAAAGAAGAAGAACTTGTAAATATTGGTCAAGCGGTAAGCAAGACCTCGATATTCCCCTGCCTCTACAGCAGGTGCAAGACAGCACTGCAAACAATGCAACAGGGGATCAAAGGGCGGCGAGTGTGTGGGTGACCATGTTAGACCTAAAGCGTGAGGTCGTTGGCCCCTGAGAGACGAACTATATCGTAACATCTTTCGGGAAGATGTGCACTCACCCCAAAACAAAGCAGTTTTGGGGGATTTGAGGAGGACCGGTTAAGAAGAAATTGTTTGCGTTGGTGACTCGAGCAAACCAGAAACTTCTCCAAGATGACGTAGGCCAATATGTCCTTATGAGATGTCGTTTTAGATTTGTTTGCATTATAGACCAATGCCGAATCGTTGACACTTAGATGGTCACAATAACAGTGACTAATATGTGATTCTAAATGCCAAGGATCAAGAAGCAAAGGTGGAATTCTACATTTTAGTTAGGTTGTCTCTGAATTTCAGCTCACCTCGCACAGAATAGATGCCGGACTGTCATTTCTACCAGTTAAAGTGTGTTTTCTAGGACATTTTTGACAATGTATTGATCCTAATAATACAAGGCAGGTATTCAGGGCTCACTCCGGTGGCTCGATTTACCTCCAGAATTTATATGTATCTAAATATCAATGATGCCTTTTCCCTCCATGATAATACTGTTTTTCTCTCAGCGCTGAAAAACACAAATAATCCCCTGCTAGGTATCTCTGCAGTGTTTTGGTGTCATTTATCATAGCGAGTATCACATTAGCTAGTCAGCAGAAGGAGGAAGGTTCTGGATGTTTTAACAGCCCAGTACACAATAAATATATGTACTAATATGCTTTAGCTTGTAGATAAATTCCCACATAATTCTTATACTTGTTCTGCTGAGTTTGATCATTTTTATCCATCCCTAATGTAATCGGACTACTTTCCTTTGAAAGAGTGGGAAACCTTTCTTCCGATGATGACATTGCTTACAAAACAAAAATAAAGAAAGTGAATTAAAACTTGCAGCAACTGAAATCAAATCAACAGATGTAATTCAAGAAAATTGAACCCCCCCAAAAAAACATGTTTCCAAAAATATAATAGGCACGCTCATTAATCACACGCACACGCACATGCACACGCACACACACACGCACACGCACACGCACACACGCACACACTAAAATGCTACAAACAATAAGGGAATACTACTCACAACTTATAAACAATAATTAAACATGCAGGAAAAACACTGAAATACATTTATCGAAAGAATTACAAATACAAAAACAAACATGATTAAAATAAACTACAGTCTGAGAAGGTAAATGTACTTATGTGACACACAATAAAATACCGTGTAAATAAAGTGAAGTACTGGTGTGCACTGTGTGCCCCAGGCCTGTTCAGACCACACAGGAGGGTACGATTCAAAGCAAAGGCAAGCAGAACTGCAGTGCACTGCTCCACTCCCTGTGACACTCCCCCTACTGAAGCACATGGTGAGTTAAAACACTCAACAGAAAGAAATCCTCACTGCACCTCAGGATAATAGCAGAACACCTGCACAGAGATTGGGCCCATGAGCTCGAGCAATGACAAATCTGCTTCCTGATACCCATTTAACTGGCAGGAGATCAGCTGGGTAAAAAAAAAAAAAAGAAAAGAAAAGAAGAGGAAAAAGTTGCTCCTGAGGTTTCAGAAAATGGATCCAGAGTGGCAGTTAGTGGCTTATAATCTGTGGCAGGCATTGGCTCTGTTTGCAGTAAGTGGTTACTGGGAGGCTGAAACTGCATCATGACCGAAAGCAGCAGTGTTAGCACTGCAGATCTGCGAGGAACAGATGAGGAAGCACAAAGGACAGAGCCGACAAAGTGAACACAGTCAGCCGTAACTCAGCAAGGACCCAGCTGAAATAGGAGCAAGGATGCGAGCACCGCAGACAGCACCAGTTTGTGCCTTGTAAGTCAGCACCATGGAGAGCTCATGCTGAGCAGGCACCATGGAAAACAGACCGCACAGAAAAGGCTGGGCTGGTTAGTCACTGTGCTGCAACAACACTAACACTAACAATATAAAGCCACTGTAGCCACAGATTTACTATCCTTTTCCACTCCTGAAATACGCACCATCTGACTAGAGGACCTTGGGATTTAGAGTGTTTGGTAGGTAGTTACTAGACGTGGCAGTGATTGTTGAGGCCTTTCAAAGGACGTTGTGAAAATACCCCACAGAACTCAATCCTGTCTGTTTCTGTGCAGGAAGTAAATTTCTGTAGACACAACTGCACTCTGAGCGGTGCTATGCTAATGTCTCCCCAAATGGGGGGGCTTTTCAGGACATGTCAGACAAATCAGGGAACCAGAAGGCAAGAGAAAAGGGAGCATGCACACACACACACACACACACACACACACACACACACACACACACACACACACACACACACACACACACACACACACACACACACACACACACACACACACACACACACACACACACACACACACACACACAGACACACAGACATGCTGACACACATGACTGCGCGTGGAAACAAAAACAAAAAAAGCCTGTGAGTGTGACAGAGGTAGCCTGTAGAACAACAGTGAGTAAGGGAGAAAGGGATGTGTGCATGTGCGTGTGCGTACTGGTGTGTGTTTTCGTCTGTGTGGAGGGGAACATTAAGAAGCCCGGGAGATGTTTTTCTGGAAAGTGGCTGGATTGGAGAGGCAGCAGCTGTTGTTGGACTAAACTGAGCATCGGTGACTGTCTAATCGAAGCAACGTTGCACTCGGCGCAACGAGGGCGCTGCTGAGCAGACCCACCAACCCCACCAGCTTTAATGTCCCCCGGGGAGGAGGAGGGAGGTTGGTGGAGAAAAGCCTGGTGACCTATGGTCTTCCCGGGCAACAAGCTCCCTGCGTATACATTCCCTCTCTATATATGTGCCTTGACATATATACTGTATTTCCACGCAGCATCAGTCTAATCGGGGGGGAAAGAGGATGAGGGAAGAACGACAAGTGTGAGTCAAGTCGTCACGCAACGGCTGGCGATACACTCCGGGATAGCTCTCACTGGCCCCGGAGCGCAGCTCTTTATAGCAGCAAGCTCGATTCTGACACACTCTCACAAATGCACACAATGAGAGGATGATGGCACTGCACCTGCTTTTTGACCAACCGACAAACAGAAAGAAAGCAAGAAGAGATATTCTGCGCAATGCACACAGGCTGCTGAATAATACATGACTTATCAAGTGCCACATGAGTGATGCAGGACTTTGAGTTATTGATTTATTGTGAAAGAAACAAATGGTAGTTTTATGCAGACCAGCAGTATCAGATAATTACAGTCCTTTTCTTTTCTTTTTTTTTTTTTTACTGTAGCTGTGCTTGTTTCCCATTTCAAAATTACACGAGTGCTTTAGCTTAACTATCCTTCCTTCATTCCTCAAAGGAGCTTTTTCTTTTTTTTCCAGGACCGACCCATCTGCCTCATTTACTTTTACAACCATCCTCTATCCCCACTGGGATGGAGCGTGTTGCCCCCATCTCTCCTGGCAGTGTCACAGTTATGATCAAAAGCCGCCTGTATGTGCTCACATATGTGTGTTTGTGTATGTCAGGGACAAGTGTGGACAAAACAAATGGTGAAGCCAACACCAAACCCTCGCGTGTCAGTTAATTATTTGCAGTGCTCCAGATGCTGTCGCTGACTGAATACTCAGCTTAGGACTTTGCTGAGGGCACTGCTTTCTGAAGGCGTGCCGGCCCTTTAAATAATACTACAACTAAAGGCAACGCGCGGGGCAACACTGATACAGCAGCCGCAGCCTGATGGCAATTATTTAGACGTCCACTTGCTAATTATAATAGAGGATGACAGGTGCCCAAAACAATTTGAGCGCAAACTGCCTGTGAGCTTCTGCGTGTGGTTGTCTCTGCCTGTGATTCCAGATAAAGATAGCCAGGCCAACGTCTCGTCTGACAATCGTCTGTTTCACTATCGGCTCGCCTGCGCGGCTGCTGATTCTTTCCGATGAGCACGTTGTCACTGAGATGGCGTGTGTTGGTGGTCTCACCATTTAGCCGAAGCTAACTCACAGTCCTGAGGGGGAGGGGGGGGTTGAGAGGAACAATAAAATGGGATGTTGGTATAAAAACACAGAGATATTATGGCTTTCTTATTTCAGACGACAGTTTGTGAAGAGAATCATGTAGGTTTTGGGTCCTTTGGGGGGTCAGACGAGGTCAAAAGTGAAATTTATAATGCTTGATTATTTGCTATCATGGTACCGTTCACTCATTGTGATCATGGTTAAAACGTCATGGTTTCACTATAATCTGTCCCAAATAGGTTGCACACAACCACAGAACTGTTAAAAGTCAAAGAAAGACATGTGAACACATTCTTCTGACAGATATAAAGAAGAAACTGGTTTTGAAGCAGGCACCATCGAATTAGCTCTGATTGAATATTAATACATGTTTTTAATCAGCTTTAACACCTCCGGATTGTATGTTTTAGTAACAATACTAGAGTTATGAACATTTATACATGAACGAGGGGTGAAGTCATGTTTCTCGTTCCTTTCAGCAATTTCAGTAAAAAAAATCTACTTGCTAAGTTGTTTTTTTTTCTTTTTTCTTTTTAGGTTTTAGAACAATTAAATCCATAACTCATGTAGATCGCATTGTTTTAAGCATGAATAACCAAAAACATGTTGAGACTCTGGACAATGCGATGATATATTCAAGAAACAAAACAATAGCATGTGATGAATATGCTTTGAAACGTTGCATATGTGCTAAAGCCCACGACTCCGTTTTGGCCCTACATGCTTCTCTCAAAAGAAAAATGCTCCTAATATTGTGGGAATGTCGATAGTGGGAGGGGAAAATGACATGCAAGATAAGGCACAAACTAGTAAGGGTATAGTAGGAACAGATTTCTCATAAAGTCGATATGTTCAATGTAATCCTATGTAAAATATATGAAGCCAGTGTGATGTACTGCATGGAGACACAAAGAACCAAGGCCTTCATATTTCTGTCTTCCAGTCAGTAATACAGTTCAGAAGTAGAGGCTGTGAAACAGTTTGGAAACTTTCTATAAGCTTTTTTCAGCCTCTCTTTTCCTTTTCTCTCCTGATCAAATCTGTTCAATCTCCACGTGTTTTCTTCTTGTATCCCAAAAGCCTTCTTTCTGCCACACCCACACCACCATTTAACATACATAACTGACACGCTGTAACATATCCAGGCTGCAAGGTAAGGAAAGACATTGAGCCTTCCCATGGGACTGAGGAGAGTGGAGGGAGGAGCAGTGGGTGGTAGAGGGTATATCCAATCACTGAAATCAAGGCAGTTGACTGGTGAATAATGAATATAAATTGAATGCTCTTCACTCGCCGCGCACAGTGAGTGGGAGACGAAGCTGATGCACATCTATTGACGTTATGGGGTGATTGTGGGGTGTGTGTATACACGCTTAAGATAGGGACTGTATTACCGTCTGTCATTTGGTCTGCTTCTCGCCTTTATAGCTTCGGTGTGTGTGTGGCTGAGTGTGTATGCTCCTCTCTCTGTCTATGAATGAGGCCTATTGACATCCTCCGCTGTGACCTTCTGACTCCTGACAACTCCAATCAGTGGGATGAGTGGGAGGCGATGTGAGTCCACGGCGAACCGCTATGATGAGGGTGTGTGTCTATGTGAGAGGACCATGCGTGCGGGAAGCAGATACACAGGAGTTCTGAACGCAAATGGGCGCTATCTAGGTACAAAAGTTCACAAGAGAGAAGAAAGCTGCCTTTTCATGTGTTGCATCCTTTTGTGTCGTTAAAGTGCAATGTAAATGAAGGCGGCATGCTGGTGGAGTTGTGTTTTAGAAGCAGGGGCAGCTCTAGTTTTATTTTAAGACACTGAAAAACGAGCCGGGCGTATCTGCAAGCCTAGATTGTGATAAAATAATAATGATTATCTGCTCAAATTATGTAATTCCAAAATGCTGATGAAGGCCAAGCATCTGTTTTTTTTTGTTTTTTTCAAATGATCCAAGGCCTCCACCTGAAAAGGCAGAAACAACAACAAAAGAAAGCTTTCTATTTGGAGCCCGTCAGCGGCTCCAAATGCAACAACATACAACATGTCACCTCCTATTACGCTGGCAATTATCTATTAGCACCATTGCCTGCACTGGGGTTTGTGAGAGTCACATGCCAAACAGTGTGACCTGCCATTTTCTATCAACAAGGTCCAGATTTAGATTCCACATTAGTCCCTGCATGATGCCAGGCGCCTGTGTGAACGAGAGAGAGGAAAACCGTTGCACTTTGCATAACACAAACACAATCCCAGATGGTTTTTCTTCTCCGCTCAAGAGGAGAGCGAACCCGGCGCCGTTCTCGCACACGTATGTGTGATATTTAACACACACCCCAAAAGGGAAAAAAAAAAAAAAGGAGTAGACTGTCATTCTCCATCCAGTTAAACCACTTAGCCCAAATAATAACAACAATCGGAGCCTGATTTGTCGAAGATCTGTGTAAACGGTTAACGTGGGATGAGAGACCTGTGAATATTCCCTTTATTTTAACCTCTTCGCCAAAATGTGTCGCTCAGACATTGCCGTAAAAGGGAAAATCGAACACGGTGTTCCCTTGTTGTGAAGCTGCAGTGCTGGCATGGCTGAAAATCATCATAATGTACTACAAGGAAGGCTTCGAAACAAGGTAACCTTTAATTCAGCTTGCAGTAGCCTCTCGCAGCCCATTTACTCCAAATATGTACAAACTGGTGCACTTCTGAGCATGCACTCGTTTCAAATGCTATCTGAAATCTTGCAATCCGTATTGGTTGAGAAAATGAGTTTTCAACAACAATGAAGAAACTGTAAAGGGATCCAGGCTGGCGGTGCAGCCGGCATGGTGAAATCCACGCGAGCTGAAAGCCAGTCCTCAAGAAAATGTAGGCAGCAATATATTTACTGGGGAGGGTATGTTTGCTGTACGATAAAAATAGATATATGTGTCCCATGAATGACTGATGATGACTGGTGTTTGCGGCAGCTATTTTTACTGTTTTGCTGTTTCCTCATTTTCATTGTTTGTTTTCATCTTCTGCGCTCGTGCTAATTTTTTAAAACTGTGCCGCCACTTTCCTCCCCTTAATAAAAGCTAACTTGTTGAGCATTATTTACCACTGAAAAAAACAAGTCTGTCTAATTGGTTTTTTTTTTCTGAACCGTGTGCATGCACAAACTGAATCACGCTTGACTGGTGTCCATACGAAGAGTTCCTCGCTTGCACAATTTAAAGGCCAATCGAAAGAATTCACATTGTTTCATCTACTCCTTTTTCTCCTGCAGTGTACATGAAATAAATGAGTTAGTATGCTCGCTGAGCACACGAAAGCCAGGTAACCAATCTGAGTGCAGATTGAAAGGGCAAGAGAAGTAGGAGGAATGTGATTTATGCCTAACCTGGGAACTCAGTTTCATAACGCTGTAACTTCACTTTCATTTCAGAGAGTAGTCCGTTAGCCACAGTGAGCCCTGTTTAAAAAAAAAAAAAAGGGGGACCTGCTTTATTCAGTGATATAAGTATGTGGTACTCGTGGTGCCGCCACAGTTTGCAGGTGGACCTACTTCGCATTTCTATAGCAGTGAAATTAAAGTGCGTTCCCTTCCAGAGGTCCTTCACCAGCAGTTTAATATATATTTCAGCTGCATGACATATCAGCCAATAATAGGCTCTCCGTTGTTTACAACCAAACATGATTTTTTCCCTTTTTTCCTGCCAGCAGTCTCAGGCTTTCAGGCACTCTTTCATAGGCATGTAAAAAGCGTCACATTATAAACCCCCAGTCTATTATTACCTTTGCTGTAATGACACATCCCACACAGCCAGTGCCAAAGAGCTCCGCTTGGGAACAGGCCCAAGGTGCTATGTTATGCCGGTTACACCTCAGTAACGGCATTGTGGTGATTGAAATCTGAAAACTGAGTCCAAGACCTCATTTTTCACGGTGCCACACTCTCGTCTTTCTGTTTCTGTTGAGTCATTCCGTTTAAACAACGCTCCCGAGTTCAAAAGCCTCTTTGGGGTCTTTGGCTTCAAGAGCCTACTACATACCGTAAATTGCAAACTCAACAATGTCATTCTCAAACACGCAATTATCATGAGGTACCTTGAGAAACCTATAGAAATGACGATAAAACAGATAGATTCTTGAGCTTATAAAGGAAAGGTAATCCTAGACTGCACAATTAGCAGATTACAGTCATTGTATCAGCTGGTTCTATAGCAACATTGCTAAAATGCTCTAACAGTGTGTTGCACCGTTTGCTATTCCCCTACCTGTGCTACAACATCGAGTACACCCAGCGTTCAATCCTCATCCATATGCATGTACAATCATGTTTTTGAAAAATAATATCGGAGTGGCAACGCGTCCCCATGGCACAAGCGCAGACAGCCATAGTAAAAAAGTGAAGTAATCAAGCAGCTTTGTGCATGAGAGAATATCTCATTCCTCAATACGCGATCCTCAGAAAGACAACAGCAGAAAGTAGCCCGATATGATTGACTTGCCTAATCCAATTACATTAAGGAACCGTTGTTCATTTAAGATGTACATTAAGCTCCAATTTGAGGAATATTTTCTGATTAGCAGGAGGCAACAAACAGACTAATTGTTGTGTCTAGTGGTTTGAGCGGCATAGCATGATTCACGCACTGTCAATCAAGTCCGACTCCTGGATGCAGGGCTGCACTGTTCCTGTCACGCGGTGCAACCCCGACATCCAAACGGCATGAAAACACACCCATCACGTAGCCTGTGCACGATGTCCACACCAGTACAGTGAGCTTGCTTACATTTGTTTATCCATAGTTGTATTTAACAGCCTTGACATTTACAAAAATTGATTTCTTTCACAGCCTTGCATTTGCTTGAACATACAACGGCGATGACTCTGTAATCCCATTTTAATTAGAAAGATGTAGCAAGCATGCTAAGCTCACCCGCTCTATTCCCTGCAGCGATGCCACACTGGCGAGGAATCAATCACCAAGGCACCGGTTGCCAGGGCAACTAACAGGGGGCTTCTTCACTACTGTCTAAGTGGTAAATGATTGCCAGTGTAACTCATTGGCGGATGCGAGGAGTTTTTATCTGTCTGTCGACCCCCCCTCTTCTCGTCGCATATCCAGAGAGTTAATTAAAAGCAGCCGACATGAAATACGTTTAAATATGAGAAGAAATGAAACATACAGTACAAATTGAATTCCCACGTCAAGGGGTTTGAGGTTTGGCGGATAGGTGGGGGGGGGGTAGCAGGAAGGCAATAGTAGTGAAAAATGAATATGCAGTGTGAGTGTGGTGTGAAATGAGAAAAAAAACATGCCTGAAGAGACTGGTGAATGGAAAAAGGGAGAGATGGAGCATGAAGAGGCAGGTAAATCAAAAACAGCTAGGTTCTCACATTGTAGATCGTAACTTGTATTCTCAGTTCTTGAGCTGCCAGCGATTGCTGACAAAAAATACTACCGGTACCTCCAAAAGACTAACCTCCACAGCCTGGGGATTATTGTTTGACTCCAGAGCTCGTGTGAGACTGGTGGGAGAGTAATCAGGTCACTTTTTATATGATCTGACTGATGTATTCATAGATTGAAAACATTTCTACCAGTGCAGGTATTCCACATGAGCCAAGGCAACAATGCCATGCTATCCAGCATCCATTTTGCATGCGTTTTAAAATGGGTGTTTTCTTTACCCAAGACAAAATTTCAAATCAATATGACCTTTTAACTAGCGCATTGCAATGTTAGTTAAAGAATGTGCACGGCACTCTACATGCGTCCACCTCCCAAACTAAATATTTGCATTGACACCTATTGCAGGGCGAAGGCAAAATGACTTCACTTGCACCATTACATTCACACTTTCATGCACACACCCACACAACAATTGCAACATTTACCCGGTGCATGGCCTCCACTGCAGGAAAGTTGGGGTTCAGCGCATACACAGATCGCGATGGGGAATTGAACCAACGTTAAGCTTGGAAGACAACCTGCAACACCAACTGAGCCACAGACAGCGCAAAGACAAAACAAATTCGATAAATTCCTGCTCATGTCCCTGATGTTCTGTCTCCACCCCTTTCCCCTTCATCCAGGTAGCATTAGCATAATCTAGCCTGGTACAGCATGCCACTAGTTGGCAGGTGAGTGAAAAGACCATATATGGACAGGTGGATTATTCCTGGCACTGTCACTAAAAGACAGTGAGGCCACTGTGGATCCAGATGGAGCAGCGTGCAGCAGTGGTACGTCTGCTCACTGTGGAGCACTTTACTTCAAACGGACTCAATTGTTGCATCTCGTGAAAACTCAGCGAAATTATTAATGAATGTTCCTGTTTTCATGCATGATTAACCATTGCACTACAGGTCTTTGCACATTGTTTGGCTTTCATTATTCTATGATCGCCACATGGATGTGTGAATGAAAGGTCCCTTCAGAGGAACATGGGGTAAACAATAGAATATTTCGCTCTCCAAATGCTGACCTGAAATGGACACCGATGTGTATTTTCATGATACTTTTGCGTATTTGCGACAATTAAAAAAATACAAATGAAACCTTCATGAAAACTGTTTCGGCCCCCCTTAACATCTGCCCATTGCACTATTAAACAAGTTCTCCTCGGATTGAGACACAGACCAACACCCAGCTGAGGTGGCAGTTAGCATTCAGAGCACCGGGGATGCTGAATGCCAAGCAGTATTCATTATATTTACGCAACTCTATTGAAATAGTGGTGGGCAAGGCAGCTGGGAAAGTTGATACGATACACCTCTACAACAACACAGCGGCCCGGCACAGTCACTTCAACATGGTGGCTTTTGTAGGCGCTCACACATAGCTGACTCCACATTGTCACGGAATGAAAGACAGCCACTGCTGCACAACTGATTGTTTATATTCTGGTTCACAATGAGCAGACGTTTGCCAAAAAAAAAGAGAAGACTCTGCCTGAGAGTACCAACAAACCAACAAGTTGCACACCTCTACCAAAAGCTGACTCTGGCTCTCATACATGAGGAACAAAAATATCCCTGCTAACACCTTTGAGATTGAATGTATGTTTATGCATACATTTCTATCACTGGTGTTGCCATACTCTTCCTCTTAATATTGCCGGCTCATCTTAAACTGACGGTGCAGAGGTAAAAGATCTAATGTCAGCTTTTAGGATGAATTAAACCGGCAAACCTGGGAAGAGGCCCAGCACTACTAAATGGCATTCTAAGAGCTTATTTATTCCCTGTGGAGAATTGCAGAATGGGCTATGAGTGTGTGGATCAGAGCCAAACAAGATACCAGACCTGCAGAATTTCAGGATATATGCTTATTGGGTCTTTTTTTTTTTTTTTCTAAGGATGAGGTGAGACGGTGAAGGCAGTTTAATTTGTGTTGAGTTCATTATTCTGCTTCTCAAATGACAGCATATAGACTTTTGCATAATATTGGACTTTCCATTTTTTGGGGGACGGATTATGCATATCGCATAAGCTAAGGAGTTAAGACAGCGGAATGGTATAGAATAATAATCAAATAATTCCCAGTCATTTAGTGAAAATCAAGATTTGTTTGAAACTATTAAATCACTTGGTAATCGCTTAATAGTTCAAAAGCCGGAGAGGGTTTAAGATGGATTTCAAGCTTAAAGAGCATGTAAAAGAGTGCAGTGGAGAGATATGATCAACACTAATACACAAATGAGTGAAACAATTACAGCTCTCGAAAAAAAAAAAGAACTATACTATAGAGAGTGTCACTGACTATATCTCTGGGAGTGGTTTTTTCTTTTTTTTCCCCTTTCCCAGCACTATAAACGGCCAAAACTTTTTCGAGTAAATTGATGCTCCTGTCTAGCTCTGTCCAGTGAAAATAGCAGCATTTTGCAGCACTTGACATGTCTTGGGCCAAACCACGACTCTCCATCAAGCTCTTTGTGAAACAGAACACACATCGCTTTGGCCCGCGAATGAAACGGTGAGCACACCAGCAAACTCAGGTTGTCCATCTGGCAGCAGGCACTGCCTGTCTATCCACTGGGATCATTCCTTCCTACTCTTCTGCCTCCCACTACTGTCTCTCCAATTAAAAGTTACACATCAGCCTCAAGTCTGAGCCAGACTTCCAGATGGTTGGAATGATAGAGCAAGCTTTTCTTCTGTTGCATTGTCAGTGGAGGAATCAGTTACCTGTGTGTCTATTTTCCAAAAGTGCTGTGCAGTTGGGTGGTTGGCGGATGCTTTGGGAATTGAGCCGAGTTCTCGCGCTTAGTTAAATCCCCAAACTCTGCTCTGTACTTTTAGACACAGAGGCTTGAAACTGAGCAAGGAACTGCACATTTCAAATGCTAATACTGAGCCACATTTCATTCCTGGTTAGGTCAGATGAGGCTGCTCATTTTTCCTTTGCTTTCACACTATAGAAAAGACATTATAAAAAAAAAAGCTATACCCAGAGCTTCACTGAAATGTGGAAAAAGTGTCAATTAACGCGCTGCACATTGGCAAGGCATTATAATTTCACTTGCACGCCTAACATACTGTGAGGCAGTCCAAATATGAGGGACGTGAATGAAGCAATACAAAAAAGGTATTTCACAAATTCATCATATTCATCATTCATGTGAAATACTTGTGATAAGCTGACGTGAAGAAAAAAAAATAAAAGATTTTGAAGAGAATCCATCCAACCACCTTTTAATGCGAGTTTATTTTCTGCCCAGCTCTGAGGCAGTGACATACATGAAGCCGTCAGTGACTGGAGATCACAGGGAAGGCGTGTCAGCCTTTATTTTACCATCACAGCGTCGAGCGCATGTTATCCAACACGCTTAAGTGCAGTTGACAGGTAAATCCCGTGGCTGAGCATTTCTGCTGCTCTCACGTTTCCGAGCAAAAATATTTCTGCGTATGAACGACCGTCACATCTCCTGAGACCACAAGACTGCAGGCCTGGCAAAAAAATAATAGAAGCCGACTTGAAACAAGGGAAGCAGTCTTAGCAAAAGCACAGGTCGAGCAGAGAGCGCACAAAGAAGAGGGCATTTTCTCTCCGCAGTTAACGTCTTCTCGACGCACCCAAAGCCAAGGTGGTGGAAAAGCGTCTCCAATGTGGGAGACGACTTATGGTTTCTGGGTATCATTACAAGGCTGGCAAACCACCTGTCTCTATGATGTGCTAAGCTCGGATTCTTTACTTCTCCAGCAAATGTCAGTTTTGTTCCAATAAATTCTGACAGGCACATCTAATGACAAACCTTTCTGCCAATAGCTCCATTTTTTCAAAGCAACATGGGAGTCGGGCAGAATTTCATCCAAAGCTTTCTTGAACTACGTTGCAGGCAGCCGGCGCCAGGATATGTTGTAGCAGAACTTGAAAGTCTCAGATGGTCAAGCTGAATATCACTGATGTGGCTCACAAGAAAGCCAAGAGAAGATGTTCACGCACTCACTAAGAGATGATTTATCAAAGTAGAGGAAATACATTTCATCACGGCCTGAATACAGTAATCACTTCCAGCTACTTTTTGAAGCAAAAGTTAGGACCAATTTATCTCAGTTATACTGTTCATCCCACTGAGGAAATGACAATGTAACACGATTTATCAATTTACTTCTCAGCAGATAAGAATTTGCCAAAAAAAACTTGAGACTTTATTCCAAAGAAAGAGAGATCTGCAGATTTTTTTATTCAAATTTTTTTTTTTATTGGCAATTCAATATTAACAGTTTAATTTAATAAAAAGCCTTTTCCCCAAAAAAACCAAAAAAACTACCAGCTGAAAAAAGACAAGGTCAAATCTTCATTCGGCTATCCAAAGGGAGCCTATTGTGATGCAAATCGTATGTAGGTGCTCATAGCTTTGTGTATGGAGTAATGGTGCATTGGTATGGTGAATAGTTGATACTTTACTTGTATAGCTCATTTCACCACTTGAGCAGTCTCAATATGCTTTCCATCATCCGACACATTCATCCATTTGCAAAGAGCCTCGTCCAAGGACACTTTGACACATGGATCTTTCATTAGACCCATCTCACAGAATATAACAAATTGTGCGGTTGCTGCTATTGCATCACATCTACAAGTTCCTTGCAATTCTATTTCTTGCTAAGGGAGCCTGAGCGACCGTAAAAGAAATCATAGATCACACAGCGCTGTTGAATCCTCGAGGGCGACCAGGAAATGGGGGAGAATTAGTATTTAATTAGGGTAACGCTGATCTTTTTACCTCGGCGACTATTTTAGATTCCTAAATCAATACACACCGCCACGCTGGCGTTCACATGGGTCAGCCCTCAGTGATCTGCAGATGGAAAATGTGTCCATCGCAGTCTCCTCCGTCAAGCTTATTACCTGCCAAATGTGGGCTGAAGGTGAACTGTGTGGGTGAGCCTCAAGTATGTGTCCCTAATAAGTGCTAAAGCAGCATGGTGGGCAGTGGGGGTGACTACATGGTGATAATTGAGAGCATAATGGTCACTTACAGCATGTACACCCTTCGTGTTAAATATAGCCATGCAGGCACATCCAGGAGTGAGCAGCATATCACATAACATGATTTCACGACATGCGCCATTAAGTTTGTATATCAAAAGGGTAATTCTGATCTTACGGAGTCGTACATATTTACATTTGCAGCCTGCAAATATGTTTTGTTTTTCAAATAATAACTGTAATGAAAGAAAACACTTAAAGCTCCAAAAGGTTTACGCGCTTCATAAAGGACACTATGTTTTATATTTGACGGTGATCAGAATAAAAACAGTGCTTTTTATTTATTTAATTTTTTTTAATTTATGTTCCTGGTTGGAAGTAAGAACGTTAATTGATGGTTTCAGCTGCTGCTTGAGGCAGATTTCACTTTGAAGCTTGTATTATTTCAAAATGAAGCAGTGGTGGGTCGTTTAGGTTTCATAAATACACAAATCATCCTGCCAAAACTCTTTATTAGATATGTGGCAAACAACCATCAATCTAGGATCTCACTGCCTCTTTTATCATTACAGCGATCAAAAAACATGATTCTGTGAAGGCTTTTTTTTTTATTCTTTTTTTTTTTTAAATTGCAATGTAATTTCCAATGTTTTTGTGGGGGAAAAATGGTATACAGGGGGGAAACGATTGCTACCACTTTGAAACCGCTGCCTCCTAAAAATGAGTCATGTAAACACTTACTATGATAATAAGCATAATACACCCTATAAAAACTGTTTTGAATGTTTCCATTCTTTTGTTTTGTTTTATTTGATTAGCTGCAAAGCATGAGCTCCGTGAATGTGGCAAAAAAAAAAAAAAAAAAAGCATGATTATTTTAGCTCTCAACCAAGGCTGTGTGCCTGCAAAAAAAAAAACTTATATAAATGGAACCAAACATCTCTTTTGTGATTTTTCATTCAAGCTGAAGCCACTATCTGTTGCTTCGGGTGTAAATGTGGGTGGTCAGAGAGGACGATGACGCATGAAAGTCAAAATATGTATCTAGAAACTATTCTAGTAAACACTTCGGGGACTGTTCACAGAGTAATGCCAAGCAGTAGTGAACGTGACAGTTGAAGCTCATGAATAAGGAAAGTTTAAATGTGTCGTACACAATTTTATGTGCGGTCAGATTCCACTTGATGTAGCTTTATGGCGAAGGTATGATGGCTTGTAATGGTGTCACTGCTGCCTCGAGGTTTTACTACTTTATTAATGCTGATAGAATTACTGCTAAAAAATCTACAACTAGAAAGGTATCGCGAAACAGAAACTTCTCATATTGATGGAATATGTTTTTTTTGTTCCTGTGATATCCATTAAAATCACATGCTCATTCTCACGAAAATAAGTGTGAATACATTTCCTACATGAGCTGTACATGTGTTGAATGCTATAATGGAACACATCGGTCTGAAACCAGTAAAGGCACATGCCATGCACCTTGCAGCGTGTGACACCACAGTGTGAGGCAGAGGCCTGAATGTGTCAGGATATGCAGGCGAATGCCGTTGACACCGCACACCGTATGAACCTGAAACACCCAAGTGTCTGTCTATCATTTTCCTTTAGGAAATCAAGCGTCTTACATATTCAAACATATAACAAAGTGGTCAACAGTGAAAAACGTCACACATCCCAAGCGTTCACTTTAACATGTACAGTATGGTCTACTTCTGTCATCTAAAGGCAGAATGAATTGAACCTGCCACGTGTCTACTGGAGGTCAAGGCGCGTGCATACACAACGGACAGGAAACGGAAGGAACGGAAAGTTCAATAGGAGTCCAAAAAGGGGTCGATTCTACCCTGGGGCATCTTCTTCTGGATATTCTGGCCTTGGTGATCCCTCCAAATACCACATTATCATCACTAGTCACTGCAGCCGCCGCGGTAGTAGCACAAAGGCTTCCGACACATTTTGAAACACAATATTACCAACCAGTTACTTTAGTCATTAAAAATGTCTTTCTATTTTGCATGGCAGCTTCAGTGTATATGTTTGAAAAAAAACACTTCATAAAGCTGGGCCAAGCTTTAAGATAAAAACTGATTATATTCCAAGCATATGTGCTATTAAAGAGTGTAATTATTGCCATACATTGCCTTGGAATGAGGGAACAATTGTTCCATTATGTTCTGTAACAATGTCGCCTTCTCAGAGAATTTAAATGCATACTACTACAAAGTCTACATCTAACTTGTGTTTATTATGCGGCGACGGCGCCAGTGAAATTATTCTGTCTGTAGACAGAAAGGTGGAAACGGTACAAAACTTATATGAAGCTGACAAAGAAGGAGAAACCAACTTTTTGAGAAACGCCACTGACTGGCTCTACGGCGACACGCCGGAACGCACCTGCGCATTTGTTTTCATTAGCGCCGTATTGTAAATATCATTCTAATCAATTAAACTTCGTATTACCAGTTACACTTTCAGAAGTGCCAACACATGTTTGAACAGCTCCTGCGTCACGCTGAGCAAGAATGCTGACAGCTGGGATGAGGGAGAAGGAAGAAGAAAAAAAAAAAAGAAAAAGTTATGAATACTAAATGATGTTATGATGTCGTATAAACCTCCAACACAAAAGGCCCAGGGATCTGATCTCAGCTGAATAATCAACAGCCTTATTAATATATGACATATTGCACACTGGGAACTCAGAAAGGTTTGGAGGGAAAACAGATCAAAGTGAAGGGAACAACAGGGGGTTCATAAAAGTTTGCGTGCACAGCAACGTCTTAATTACAATGACATATTGAATGTTTCTTTTCCGAAACAACTTTCTCAACCCTCTTATGACTCGATATGATTCATTTCAATCTCAAAGCTGTAATAACGTTGCTGATTTAGATGGTAATGATTCGCTCCCGTTAAATAGGTGACAGGCTGGTGAATCGTGTCTGTGAGTGGACGGTCTAACTACAAAAAGGTATGAAGACCAACAGAACAACTGGGGGTGGAAATCACCAGTTTTATCTCTGCACAACGATACGCTATGATTTTTGATTCGATTCAGAGGAAACTGAATTTATGGGTTTTCGTTCTCTGTAGGCCATAATCATCAAGATTTCAAAAAAAAAAGACTTGGAATATTTTACTCTGTGTCATGAGCCAAGATCATATATGGGTTTGACTTTCTGAAATGAGTGGCAAAAAATATTGAACATTTTCATCATGCGGTGATGGTTTATGAAGGTGTTTTAATTATCTAAATAATAACGTTCACACCAAAAAAGCTAGGTTTTGACTTAAGGAAACTCCTGCCTCTTTATCTGCATTGAAGTAAACGACTTCCCGTAGGCACTTACAGTTCCGTTCCGAAGTGGTCGCTAAATGAACAGAATAGCAGTGTTGTTAATCCTAAACGATTCTTGTTTTCTTTCTTCAGTGCTGCTCTGCTTCGCGGGCAAGTCAAAGACTTTAAAGACACAAAGACGCACACCTTTTCTTCAAAGCTTACAGCAGCAAACAAAAAAAGTGCCACCTTGGACTCGCCACTATAACCAAATCCAATCATTTTACAGCTCAAGCAGGGAGCCGCTGCTTTTTAAATTACAGATATTTACGACGCTTGTCTCCGAGAATAGCACAATGTCTTTGTTGTGCCAGCAAGTGAGGGAGGTCAAAGCAAAGTCATTTATCTCCGTTGAGTTGGAAATTAACTTCTGCCTCCAAGCAATTCGACCCAGTAAGAGCCCTGCTGCGCTGCTGACCTCTCAGGCAACATGTGTGTGGCAAAAAATAGCATGGCGGAGGGTGTACTACTCCGGCAAGATGAACATCACAATGTTGATATGAGACACATTACATTATAGGAACAGCGAGAACGTCTCCCTGCCACTTTGGCCGTGGGATGAAGATGGGATTGGACAAGGATTTAGCGGAGAAGCCGAGGATAATGGGGGAATGTGGATGCATGTAGATATGGGGACGAAAACTCAAACAATCTCTGGCTACAGTAGATAATAAGGCTAAAAACAGAATCATGATCAGAGATATTTTTGCAATTATCTTTGACAATGTGAGTGAAAGGAACAAGGTCCTAATCAACATTTCACATTCTAAATAAGTGCTGTAGGGGTTTCAATTGAATCGGAATAGATGGCATGTTTAGTCTCATGAAAATCCTTAAAAAAACAACCTAAATAGTTTGGGACTTGACCCATAACTTGGAGATTTGTAGGCGAGTCGTATATCTATCTCAGTTCTATACACATAGCTCTAAATTGTTGTACACTGGGGTCAGAGCTTTTCTAAAAAGATCATATGACCAACACTTTGAAATGTCCTTGAATGCAACTCGAGTCGATGTACACCAGACACTCACAGCTACAAGCATGCCCCCCACGCTGACACCACAGCTACAGCAATTTTGTTGGACGTAAACTGATAAGATTGGGAGGTTTTGACGATAACAGTGTTTTTCTAGGGAAGGTGTAAAAAATAAAATAAAATCAACATTTGCCATCTAAAGAAACTCCAGTATGCCAATAAACATATCAGCAAACAAAGTGAGGACTTTTAAAACGATGTGCTCTGAGGCAAATCAAAGATCAGAGAGTGTTTGTCCTCCGTAACAAAAGATATGCTTGAAACAGACCAACAACAGGCTCCGAAAGCTCACGCCAGCTGTGAATCCCGGTGGTGAAAATTAATAGTTTGCAGCTGTTTTGCCTTCAGGGTTTCTGCCGCTTGCAGTCAGTTATGAATTCTGCACCGAATGAAAAACACAAGAGTTAAAAAGAGGCTTCTGAATTGGAGGGTGGACCTTTCAACGGGCTAATGATCTTAAGCACATTGGCAAATCCATTAAGAAACTGTTTAAAAAGAGCAAACAGTGGCTTGTTGAGTGGCTTCATGAAAGCTCAGGCCTCAATCCCATTTCAAATGTTTATTCTTTTCACTTGACACTCCGTCAACCTCGAAACAGCACAAGGTCAGTGTGTTTAAAATGGTGTGAATGAGGCCTATGCGATCCGACAACTGCGTGCGCACGCACGCACGCACACACATTACGTAAAATGTGTATTTATACAGTCGTACATTACATAAGGCATATAGTGTGCATATAAGAGAAAAGTGCTGCTTCTAAAGATATCTCAAGAAAGCCTAGACAGCATTTCCTGGTGAAAAAAAAAAAATCAATAAAATAAGTATGTCTGTAGTTTACTGTTGAGGATTAAAAAAAAACAACATCTATACAATATACAAAAATGCACAGCGGGACTGCATACATTTCAGCTTCTGAAGAACTTACAGAAACACTTTGGCTCATAAAAGGAGGATAAATCAGTGCAGCTTTGTTACGCAGCCATGTTTGAAAAAGCAAAAGAATACCTGAAGACATCTACCGAAGCCTTCGTCACCCATCTGTTTCAGGCAATTTCATTTATTATCTTTTCTTTCCCCCTTTATTATTGTTGTTACTATGACTACAAGTGCTTGAAAGCAACAAACTAGTTCATGACCATTGCCACAGTAAATGGCACAGCCCTAAAAAAAAGCACCAAACTGTTCATTTCACTTCTTACAGGAATATGAACATGATCACCAAGACTGGAGTGGTACAATGTAAGTTGTTCACCCAAGGCAGGCCTCATTTCTCAACGCTACAGTTACTATTAATAATGTTTTGATTCATAACTACAGGGTTGTTTTTTTTTTTTTTTTCCTACGGTGTGGCGTTTTGTCTGCTCATCCGTACAACAGCTCACAAGCCTGAAGAGATCAATTTTCTGAGCTCGGCTCTCTTTTGTGTGGCCTCAGAGATTCTGTTAGAGGGGATAATTGTTGCCTACCATACACTCGCGCTAGCTGTAGGGACTCACCTGGAAAAGCACATGCGATGCAGTCCACAGAAATCAATAGGACCGCACTAATTGGGCTCTCGCCAGGGAGTCGGGAAATAGCTGCAACTCACACCCGTTTCTACAAGCCAAAGATGATGAAGAGCAAAAATTTGAATGTGACATACAGGAGTATGTGCCTCTTGGTTACAGATAAAATAAATAAATAATAAAAAAAATAAAAAGCTAGTCAGCACGGTTACAGCTTTGCATTTCGCTTCAAATCAAACTCAAAACTGTCCAATTAAAAGTCGGATTGGTTTATAAGCTAAATTCATAGCGCATGGACACTCGCTTTTTATTAAAACATTTTTACAGATTCTATATCAGTATTGTATCCAAGCTCTTTTTTTTTTTTTTAAAGAGAACAAACCTTTACTCACACTGGCAAACATCTCAGTAATACAGTGTCTTATGTAAGCCGCCTTAAGAGCCACATTTACATACACCTCAAACAATTACAAGAATTGCTTGTAGCACATCATAATCTCAAAGCACACATTTCAGACAGCATCGCCACGAATTATGTAAAACAACTGATGTCCTGCAAAGGAACACCATGAAACAAGCGAATCCCCTCTAAGACCGGGAAATTAAACAGATAAATACTTGGAAGTGTTGGGGAGACGTGGGAACTTGTAAGAGTATGATGGAAAATAATGGCGGAGCAAGGCTGCGGCTAATGTACGACCCTAATTAAGGTGTTAAGTAGCTTGGGAAAATAAATCTAAATGGCAAGCACAATTACTCACACACCTGACAGGTAGCAACACACTGGAAGGACGCGAGTTTACAACAACAGCCGGAGGGATCTTCTGTATATACACATGAACTCTGCTCATTTTCTCACTGCGTGTAAATCAAGAAGAAAAAAAAAAGAATGGTTTCAAGCCAATATCGTCTCCAGTCTCAACTAAGAAGGGTTCTTTATTTATTCAAAAATTCAGACTTTTAAGGACATTTAAAGCCAAAAAATTAAGCAGAAATCTACTCAATTCGAATGTATGCACTATGTAGCTGAACCAAAGTGCCGTACATAAATAGACATAAACATCTAAAAACATGAGGCGCAATGAGCAAAGGAAACAAACAAACTATTAAATCCATAAATAATAAAATGCTACATTTATAATGCACTTAAACGCAACATTGTTTAATGATTGAATAATGTACAATATATGAAATAACTTTTAGCAAATCTTCTGGACTACAGTTAAATTTAATTTAAGTTCTATGCAAGGTTTTGTGAGTTATATCAAGCGGCAACACAATATACTGGAAGATAAAATGAGGAACCACTAGATGGCACTGTATGACAACAGAATGCTGCTACAGTACAAACGTGGTAGTTTGAAAATGTTATTTCGAAATTCACACAGCTGTGGGAAATGTCTGTTATGTAAATAGTTTATAGGTATGACCGTAAGAAGATGGATGACAGACTGCTGTTGTCAATGATCCAGCCTCACTACAATAAATGTGAAAGTTTTAGAAGCGGTGAAACAAGCACGAAATTGCCCGACACCCTTCATTTCCACAATGTAAAGAATACCAGCAAAATGAGTTGCTGTTGGCTGCCATGGGGAAAGAACTGTATGCTGGCTTCTCTGGTCGGGATTGTTTCTCTGCCTCTCTCTCGCTCTCTCTCTCTCCCTCTTTCAGACTCTGAATCAGCAGGTCCCTTCGGTAAACAAGGCAGAGTGATTGTTGGATTTGCATATTCCTGAATAAATTATATTGCATTTCTGCGATAAGCAGTGCACTACTGTTTGCTAGCTTTTCCTCCTCCTTTTTCGGCCTCCTCTCGTCTTTCCTACACCATTCACGCGTGCTGCCACGAATTAACCCTGATCATGAGGGACCCCGCCGAGTGAGAAAGTGCTGCTCAAAATTCATGTTTTCAGTGGTAGGAAAAACCGTGCCATTGGCCCCCGGTGGGGGCCCAGACTGCCAACTACGTGGATGGTTAATCAGGACTGATAATGATGCATGCCAATGTCCGCCACCAAGGACAAGGATGGCAGCCACGCTCAATGGTGAGAGATGGGGGTAGAAAGCCTGGGAGGACAGGAGGTGGAGATTAAAGAGACTTGAGCCACAGAGAATGGAGACAGTTAGAGATGGGGGTGGAGAGGAGAAATTGAGGATGAGTAGTGGAGAGGAGGGGACTCCCAAAGACGAGTCTATGAAGGATTGCAATAAGAGAAAGTCTGAGGCTATTTAATGTGGGTGCAAATTGCTATTTTGCGTGTGTGTGTGTGTGTGTGTGTGTGTGTGTGTGTGTGTGTGTGTGTGTGTGTGTGTGTGTGTGTGTGTGTGTGTGTGTGTGTGTGTGTGTGTGTGTGTGTGTGTGTAGTCAGACAGGCATATGGATATGTGTGCATATTCACCTAAGTGAGTTTAACAGGGGGCTGGGGAACGTGGTTCTTAATATGAGCACATCTACAGACTATAACCCCTTTTTAATTACAGCCTTGGCATGCTAAAGAAGCAAGCACAAGAAGAAAAAAAAAATCCTCCATTAAAACCGCATGTAGGCCTCAGCCCTTTTCCCCCATCAGTTCAGCTGATGACTGCTTTTTCTACTCCTCAGCACCCCCCCGCCTTGATTCCCCCTCACTTCCTTAGGAGAATTGGGCTGGTGGTATTTTGGCTGTGAAAAGGAAACCATCGGACGGCAGGGGCATGAATATTCCAAATGACTAATGTTGCACATGCTTATTTTTGACATATCTGGCTTCCGCAGGGAAATAAAACACTTCTAATGCAGGGGGACCATCTGTTATCTGTTGCTGGTGTTTCAGAGCAGGCGGATTCGGTGCGCACGCTCACGCGCACAAAAAACACACACAGGCGCACAGACACGCGCGCAGGCAGGCAGACAGATCGACACATTCTCACACAGCGGGAGGCGTACGTAGACAGTGAGACACATGCGCACACACATGTACCAACAGCAGAATCCTTCGGGAGCATGCACAACAGACAGGCTCTAAACTCCTATACAAATTGAACGCTGCTTTTTTTTTTTTTTTTTTATTTACTGTGTTTGTCAAATGCTGTAAATCTTAGGTTGTAGGTGACAGGGAATGCACACACTTTTTTTTTATGCTGGCCATAAATACCTGGGCCTGTCTCCTCGTGGCAGCTGGAGCGGGATAATATGCTGGTGGCGAGAAGAGGGAGGGAGGGGAGGGGGGTGGGGGGGGGGGTAAACCAGCTGCATCACAACAAAACACGAGACGCTGGAAAAGCAGCCTTCTGCACCGGCCTCGAATCTGCATTAAGTGCGTTCTCACTCCGATTTGTCTGAAACTATGGCCAAAGGAATAGGTGAATGAGGTATGGTAAACAAAGCTCCCTCATGCGCAGATAATCTGTTTGTTATTTTCAGACAATTGCCAAGCTTCTGGGTATGCTATAATACTTCTACTGAAACAATAAAATGTTTTGGATAGCTAAATTTGTGACTGAATTTCCTGTTAAGGCTTCTGCCTGTTCGATTTCATCTTGAAAGTTATGTCTTAAAAAAAGGCTCCCGGGTTTATCATGCATCTCACAAATGATATGCAGTATATAATCTTTGTACGCGTCTACGAAAAGTCACTGTGCCTGAAGTCCACTTATAGGTACCCTGTAGTAACAAAGCTAAAGCTTACTAAAATATGCTACACTACTACCATCACGGTATACATTGTCTTAACCTGAGAAAAGCTCAGTTTTTACACTATTTCCATATTATGCAGTATGTGTCCTCATATCCTGTGTATGAGGTCGCAAAAGTGAAGAAAGTTTGTCATATCCCTCACTTGCTTGCTCCACCTTTTAGCAAATGTGAGCTTACACTGGCGAATGAGAGACGTTCCCTTCATGACATCATGCGGGGAAATAACCACCCACTTTGGTAGTAGATACTCACGGTGAGACCCCTCCCCGCAGGTCGATAAAAAATGACAAAGATCCCTGATACACTGAATAAATTCATCATATCAAAAAGCGTAACAATTGGCAGGTGACAGCGTTAGTTACTTGGAAGTAACTGTTTGGTCGTACATGTCGTTACAAATATATCTAGACATAACTGCACGAACTAAACAAAGATACAAGGTAACAAAAACGGACTCTGCAAGAAAAGCCATAGGGCGGACACCCGCCCAATCTGGCCACACCGATCTCCTTCCCCAAGAACGATGTGGAGTCGGAGTGGACAGACACAGCTCATTGTACACACACAGAAACATCCTGTTCTCAGTAGAGACACTAGAGGGACTTTTAGACTGGCTGAAACTCTGAACCAAAGCTGGATTTTTTATTTTTTTTTTTTACTTCAACTATTCTAGATTCTAAAGGAAGGTTGAAAACCTCTCACCAAACCTTGGTCCAAACCTTTACAGTGAAGTCACAACGCTGGCAGACATACCCACTTAAAAAAAAACCCAAAGGTAGTTTCTCTGGCATGATACAGATTCTAAAAAAGTCTTGTCAAGTTTTCTGCAAATCTAAATCAGAGACCCTCAAAAAGCAAAACCAAACCCTTGAGGCCCCTTCTTGAGATCTCTGGCCCCGGCCGAGACTGTTCTGGCCCCTGATGTTGGAAACCACTCCTGACGGGCAAAATAAGAGGAAGTAGTAGACGAGACACTAAATCAAATGAGCAGATGAGTGGTGTGGTTTACTTCAAGCCTCAAGTACACGTATTCAGAGTTGGATTTCCAAACATTGATTTTAGCCTTTAAAAACTACAAAAGTAGCGCCTATGTGTGCTTTGTTGTGTAACTTATGTGGTCACGTGATTTCCCTGGTTTTGTCCTTGTGCTGGACACTTTACCACATTGCACCATTAGGAGACAAGTTTTCAAACTTGCTTGAGGATCGAGGCTGAGTGATAAAAATGCAGAAAAACACCTCAACAACTCTGCTGACTGTATGAGTGGAATATGGGTCAACTAAAATACACAGTGCAAGTTCAAAAGCCAAAGAATCCACGGATGGATTTCGGTGCTTGAGTGTTCCTGTAGACTGATAAACTATCTATCACAACAACTGGTAGTTCTGATAATTAAGTGAGTAATTAGTTAGTTAAAACCGTCCTGATACACTTTATGTATTTGTGACTCCAGAAGAGTAAAAAATAACACTATAGCAGGGACAACTAATCACTCCACCACCCCTTCACAATCACAAAAATAAATGTACATTCTTTGCCATTCAAGCGAGTGTCCATCATAGAGCGCTTTTCAAAAGCTTAGTTTGTTACTTTACCTTCACAGCATTATCTCGCTTTCAAATAGAGCAAGGACAAAAGCAAACTGAAGTAGTTTTGCTGCAACAACTAATTATTTCTAAGTAGTCCCGTTGTCCTAAAAAGGTAAGAGGATGGTGTTGGCAGCCTGTCTGTGCTACTTGATTATCCTCTCCTAGGTGAGCTATTTTTTGCCAAGAACAGACACTTTGTGTTTCATCCTTGTACTTTAATTTCAGGGAAGCAGCACAAATTCTCTAAACACAGTGCAATTACGCACACTGTAGCTGATCCATTGTGGATACCCCGGTAAACTCGTATGACTCTGGCATCGGGCGGAATAAGCTCACGAGCCTATCCACTCCGGTGTGGAGGGTATAAACAAAGTTGCGACACAATAAAAACACTTATTTAACTCCAGAATTGAACTCACTTGTGTATGCAGTGTAATAATCAAACTTAGAGCGAGTAGAGGTTGTTGGCCCAGCAGCGTGGATGACGAAAAGGCGGGGTTTTACATAGAGTCGGTCACAGGAGGAGTGCATGCGGAAAGGAGGGCGGCCGGGTTTAATAACTTACCGCTGTCAGCTGCCTTTAAGTGCGGATCTTCACCCACAAGACTGCCTGCTGCACTCAGTCTGTCTTTGATCTATGAGCATATAATGGAAGCAGAGAGGGAGGAAGAAACACGGTCAAAGATCTATACACTTGGAAGACCTTGGGTATCACCTGCATTAATGTATAAAGAGGCAGCAAAGGCCGGCGTGTGTATGCGCGCGCTACACAGAAAGCGATTTTAAAAGATCATTTCAAGCTCAAGCCCATGACTCTAATATGCACCTCCCAGCAGACACTGACGACACTTGATGTTTGGAAACACAAGGTTCCTTTCTGTGTTCTCGGAGGCTCCCAGGAGCCTCTGAAAGACAGTTTAATGATGAAAGACAACATGCCTGGATGCTACTGTTCTGTTTTAGGTCACAGGGGAGAAGCAGGCGAAGCCAAAACAATTTTGGGTCTTTAATTTTCTTGCGGAGACGCCACGTTCATTTAAAGGGATTCAGCTCAGTCTGGATGCTCACCTTGAGGAAGGTTTTAGGGGGGAGATAATCACCAAATCCCTGCTAGAGTAAACATTCTTGACTGTTAAGCTGCGGCTGTAAAATACTGATAGAGCAAATATCAAAATATTGATGTTTATCTGGTGCCGGGATTCTACCTGAGGATAGAAAAATGTGTTATTTCAGTTGTGCTATATCCCAGTGTTGATGCTCGTAGGCATTCTGTGTTAAAGAGAACAATAAAACATTGTGCAGAAACACGCATTCTTTCTGTAGCTGAGGAAGACTAAATATGACAAGATTCCCACATATGGGACAAAGGAAGCATGGGTCTGATTTGATGACTTGTCGCATGCTGCATGCTGTCACTGGAAACCAGACTGTAAACTCAACTGTGCGAGTGAGAGGCGTCGCCGAATGCAATGTGACTCACCACCTCTGAGGAGAACAAAAAACCTCGCCGAAGATCGCGGTGACATCTCATGCAGTATTTGCGGTTCGGGATTATTTTTGACAGATTGGACTGAGCACAAATGTGAGAATTGTCACGCCAAGAAGAAGTAAATAATAAAAAAAACAACAACAACTCAACACCACAACCCTTAAAAGAATACTGAGTTTACAGAGTTTGACAAGCGTTTTAAAAAAGTACAAATTATTGGCGTGCAGGTGAGCTTTGGTAAGAGTGGTTTTTTTTTTTGCCTGTTTTGAAATGACGACAACAACAACGCGTCCGTTTATGAGGGGTCCGCAACCTCTGGATCCACATGTGGCTCTTTAGCCCCTCTGTAGTGGCTCCATGAAGCTCAGTTTATTACATTTACACAACACAGTATTTTCAAAAGGACTCTCACCTCTTGGCAAAAAGGGGATTTAAGAAAGGTAAAGGTGAAATGGGGAAAGCGGCTAAAACCACAAGAATTGGGACCAAAAAAAATTAGAGAATGGCTTAAAAAAACCTTAAACAGAGTCAAAACTGTTAAAACAACTTAAATGTAAAAATTGTCGACAAAAAAATGCTGAAAAAGAAGTGAACCTGCTAAAACCAGGTACGAAAACAGGTCAAACGGAATGCAGTGTTTACCATCCTGAATTGTAATTGAAACTTCATAAATGCAACATAAGCTACAGCTGTATGTGTTTAAAAACCAAAATGAAGCTTACAGACAGCTTATAAAGTTTCATATGTAAAGGTTAAGCATGTGCTGAGTCTCCCGTTAAACTTGAATTGTTGGAAACTAACAAAAAATGGCTCTTTTGATTAAAAAGGTTGCAGATCCCTGCTCTGTATGTCCGAAACAGTGCCAGAAAAACAAACCGCAGCAGTGTTCAACATATTCCTGCTTTAAAATCTCCCACCTTTACCTCTTCACCCACCAGTACCAAACCAATTACAAGAGTTTAGACTTGAGCGGGTCTACCACGAACGTCAATATAAAAGCAGAAATAAATTCAATCAACTCAAGGAAGCAGAAAGAGAAAATCTAAATCAACTGTTGCCAGACTTCCCAGGAGGTGGTTCCAAATCCATCGCTATCAACAGACTGTATGTGCCACTCTCCAAATGCATTATTCAACATATTCTTTATAGATTCATTGAATACATCGCCTGCGTGTTGCTCAAAATGCGTTTGCTGTTGTTATTCAGTTGTATGAAAACATTATTTCTCGGTGGCGGTGTTTAAAACCACACCTATGGCTGCTGTGTTACTGTTATTTGAGGTCAGGTTACTTCTAGAAAAACATATCAGTATGACAACATTGCAATTAATACACATATTATAATACAAATAAGGAAATAGCACCTGCCGCAAATACTCGAAAAGAGTTGTTTCTTATCAGTCCATTAGATTTGCTGTGATAGGGTCATCTCTACCGACAATAACAAGTTATGAATATAGCTCCTGTCTTGTATTTAATTACCAATAAAAACTTACTTAAGTTTTGGGAAAACTAGCAAACTGTTTCGTCTGTGAACCCGTGGTGCCACATATGGCTCTTCGGCACCTCTGCAGTGGCTCCTTGCAGCTTTCACAAAGCTGTGTGCACAGCAGACACTTTTTCCAAAGGCACTCAAGCTGACAAATGTGACACTTAATTAGATAGTTTGATCGTTCAGCTTCTGAAAATCAACATCATTTGCCACACATGGAACTTGCACTTGACTACAATGGACTTCTGAGTTTTAACACTAGGTGGAGTTTGAACAATTTAGCGTCTCAACAAAATTAGTGATGGAAAGAAAATCTGGTTTCTGGTGAACAAACACGTCCCGAGTAGCTCTTATAGGTGCCAGCGTATCTCTCATTTAAACATGTTTTAACCTGATTTCATTCACTTTCAGAATGCTTTGCATTACCCAGTGGAGCAGCTTTTTGTCGTAAACATGTAAAGTTGCAGCAGTATTGTATGTACTA
Source organism: Lipophrys pholis (assembly GCF_963383615.2). NCBI lineage: Eukaryota > Metazoa > Chordata > Actinopteri > Blenniiformes > Blenniidae > Lipophrys > Lipophrys pholis. Next base: position 17,028,012 of record NC_137646.1, on the reverse strand, counting down.
ATACAACATAGACATACATACAGGCCCACCAAAGTCAAAATATTAGATTAGGATATGAGACTAAGATGGTTTTCCTTTAAATAATTATTCTGGCAACCCAATTATTCAATATGAACATGGGTTAATATCGATAAATTGCATATTAATTAATGCGTCCAGATTAACCTGAATATCTTTTCACAAAATGACAGTGCTGCCGACATTTATTGAAGCAAAACTTTATGTGCCAACAGTCCAACTGACATCAGAAGTCTGTAATTTCACAATATTCACCCCAGACATTGAGAGAAAACTATATGATCGCTCCAAGTTTTGCCGCAACCATCCCCTTTAATTAAAATGACTAGAGACTCTCATTTAGCTTTGAAAATAAGGTTCCAGTGTTGTTTTGATGTCTGCTTCTTACTCATAGTAAGGTATAGTTGGAGTTCAGAGGGTACCAAACCTTTCAATGGAAGGAAAGAAACTTCAAGACAAATATTAGGTCAGAATGACACAGAATTTGACCATTCTGTAGTATCGGTTTCTGTCATTTTCAATACATATACAAATACAGATTTTCTGTCATAATACCAATCATAATTACAAAATGAAATACTGAAAACATTTTGTATTCATCATTAACGAACCAACTGCAATACATTCAGTTAAGGTTGACCTGTGTTTGTGCTTTAGGTGTGACTGTGTGCAGAGGTTTGTCTCAGGGTTTACCCTGTGCGACCTCCTCCTGTGAACCCTGCTCTCACCCAGTATCAGCTGCTAACGGATGAAAGGATCAAACTGGTATAAAAGATGGATGAATGAAAGATTGTTCATGCATGATATATATTGCAGGATAAGAGGCATGCATTCATGTCTCGGGGAGGAAAGGCAAGATGGAAGGTAAGTAAACACCCGGCAATAGATCTGAGTGTCCTTGATTGTTGCGCTGCATCTGCTATGTAATAGTGTCCATTTTTGGTCGACTACATTACAGGAGTGTTCCAAATAGCTGAAGTCGATGTGACAATAGTCAATGCACTGCTGGCTACGATAGCCTCAACAAAACACGCCTCCTGCATGCATTGTGACACTAGGAGAGGCAGAAATAATGGAGGCATCACTTCAAGCGAAGTCCTCGCCGTCTACCTATCTTTTCATGTGCACATCATCCTCCAGTTCTTGTTTGTGTCTGAGAACGAGACACTGGCAGAGTAAAGCCTTCAAGCAGCCAAATACGCTGCTCTCAGAAATCAGCCGGCACAAGAAAACAGAGGCTCGCTCTTGAAAACTGTCTGCCTTTGAAGGATCTTTATTCGACGTTCCCCGGCTGCCGGAGACGCGTGTTACCGCTTAGACATACAATGGGAGCACCGCGGGTATTTGTCCACCGAGAGCTGGGCCCGGTAAATGAAAAGAGGGGCACACGTACCCAGGAAGCGACTAATTAATTGACAAGCAGATATTTCTGAATTTCTAATCATCAAACAGACTTCATTTTGTTCCCCCACCACCATCCACGCCAGCCCATCTTCCCAGGCGACTTACTTAAGAGACTTATCTTATAAATACAGCCCTAATCAAAATAAATGACTAAAAGCTCTAAGGGAGTTGAAGGCTATACACATTTACATCAGAGGAACTGATGCAATTTAAACAGCCGCCTGTGCACCGCTGACTTAAGGTTCAAATCTCAGAGAATCCTACCTTATGTAATACTTCCAGTGCTTTTTGTGTTGTTGTCGAGTTTGGCAGACCTATATTCATGACAGCCAAGTAGGAGAGACACTGCCTCCTTCTCGGATGGTGTTATGTTGAATTCCCACAGCTGCATGCTCCGTTGGAGATGGTGTCACTTTTACAGGATTTTTTCTTCATATTTAACGTGTCACATGGTTTTTGTCTGTTTGAGCACACAGTGCGTGTGTGCTCATTGCCTCCGTGTATATCTGTGTGGTAAACCCATCTTGCCGCATTTGTTTACTGCTTAATATTCCTCGCTCCCGTTTTGCAGTGGGTAGATATTGTGAATAAAATGTACCAGTGACTGGTTTTAACTGCTAGAGGCTTATGGGGTTCTGTTATAGCCGGTCAGTGATGTCTAGCTAAGAAGAAGGGAAGCGCGGTGATGGATGGATCGTCAAATTATATTTTACCGCCACAAAGCCCAATTCAACAGACTGCACTGACTGCGAAGCCGCAGCGCGCAGTGTATAAAACCCCAACAGCTCTGCGTTAATTTAAGGAAAGCCGTTAGAGAAACTCAATAGACGAGCTTTAGCTGTACCAGAGTCAAATTCAGGCTTTATGTGGAGACTGCAGGGTTTATGGCACAACTCCTGTCTCTGCAGAGGGATCGAGTTTAATGGTAAATGTGGCAGCAGCACAGTGTTTGCTGAGCCCTGCCTCGTGACACTGTTGCTAATGCAAACTGAACTCGACTGCGACATTTCTGGGAAGCCTCTGCTGAGTTTCACTTTTGTGCAGGAGTGCAGAGTGGAGGGTCGATACGGACCCTGCACAGACTGTCTGAGGAGTTCAGCATTCAGCTGACCCAAGGCTTCGTACCTTCAAGGTAAAGAGAGGTTGCTGTTTGATGCCTTCCAAAGCAAGTCCCTACAACTGTTATCAAGAATGACAAAGCATTTCAAGAAGGCAACAAAATCACCAAAACACTTGGTGGCCTAGTATTAATTTTTGTCGTTTGTTGAAAACGTTCAAAATGAAGCCGCAAAACTACTCAAGGTAGCCATGCTGGCCATCTAAACAAAGTGTGACCACTGTGTTCTACATGCACTAACATATAAAACACACAACAGCACTAGCAACCCAAAATGAACACTAAATAGTTTTTATTATTTCTGCAGTTGTCGTGTGAACGGACACCGTTTTCAAAAAGTAGCAGTGTAAACGCAAAACGCAAAACAAAAACGATGCATTTTCACTTGTCCCATTAACAGGGTCTAATAAACTTTCAAAACACTGTGACAAACAGTGTAAAGTGTTTTAAACAATTAAAACAAAAAGCCAAATAAGCGAAGTCAATTTTCCATTTAGATTCGAAACAATAAGTGCGGAGAAAAACAGCGATGATAAACTATGGCGTGATTTCCCATTGGATTTGTTTAACTTGGCCATGTCTGAGGATGTGATGCTGGCAGCATTTTAAGAGTAGATCAAGACAGCAGAGACAGTGTGCGGTGGTGTAAAGTGTGCATATGTGCGCCTGGGAGACGGCGTGTGTCCTCTGCGAGAGGTAAAATAATGACAGGCGAGAACGGATGGCTGGTGACGCGCTGACGAGGAAAGCGCCACATATTTAGGGCCTCAGGCTGGGCAGCTGTGAGAAAACTTCTTCCCCCCCCCCCCCCCCCCCCCCCATCCTTTATCCCCTGGTTTCCTCCTCCGTCTCCTCCCCCTCCCCAGCACCCCCCGCGACACTGTTCAAACAGAGGACAAAGAAGCCCTGAGTGGTTTTCTTTTTTCCGATCCCATATGTGGCTGCTGGCACTTTCCTCTTCTGTATCTGAAGCTCGCAACGAGAAGAGTGACTGAGTGAGTCATGGTGATTTTAACGAGTCAATCTTTTGATTAATTTTAATGGCACTTCCTAACAAAATCCTCCACTAGGAGAAGATGTTCCTGTCTGATAATACACGTTATCATGTTTTATTTCTCGGGATGAGCAGAAACGATGTTTGATACAGAGAGAGATTACAATTGCAACTCCAGTGGCACATTTCAAACCTTTTTACTGCGTGAGTCACGTCTTCTGGAAAACCAGGTTTAGACTTTAAATGGCATAATAGGGTCAAAACGATGCATTTGTTGGTTTCTGAGAGAATCTCTGTGTTGGAGAGAGCAGCAGCAGCAGCAGCAGCAGCAGCAGCACCAGCAGCAGCTTGTTTTAGCAGACTACTTGACTTTGAAAATGGTAAGCAGTATCTTTCATGGACATATGGCATATTCATATTTCAGTTTGTTTGATGAAAACACACACATTCTACAAAAAGGGAAAAGAACACACACAAGCACAATTATTTTTTCATACATCACTGGCACCCTTTGCTACATTCTGGGACCCAAGTTCAGACAAGAGATGGAGCCAATTAAGGTGTCTTCATTTAAATAAAAAGCGGCACTCCGCCGTGCGAGCGAGTCTGTGTGTGTGTGTGTGTGTGTGTGTGTGCGTGCATATTTGGGTGGCTATCAGCTGTGAGAAAAATGGCAGCTTGCGTGACGCCGTAACACTTTCAGGTCATGCCAGTTGGCTTCAGACGACGTGCCACAGCGGTGGGATCCAGACAGAGCAGGAGCACGAAAGTAGAGGAGCGGAAGAGGAGAGCATGGCAGGCAAAGGACTACCACTTCAACATCAAACGAATGTTGTCACAACAGAGCAAGAGAGCCACCCCTTGCAACTCTGACACCACTCAGCTGCTCGTCACACTGAGCAACGCAAGGCGGAAACCTACTGTAAGTCAAGCAAGCGCAGTGTTTTTTAAATAAGAGAAGGAGAGAGCGAGAGAGAGAGAGAGAGAGAGAGAGAGAGAGAGAGAGAGAGAGAGAGAGAGTGTGTGGCGGCGACAAAGTGAGCACACTGTAGGGTTGTCAAATCTACGTAAATGGCATGGAAAGGCAGCATTTTCTCATCTATCCATGAAATTGAATGTTGGGGAGGGAAATGAAGTGTGTCTTCCAATGACAGCAAAGGCATCCATTGAAAGCTTGCTCTTCAGAGATTTCACGCTGAGAGGTTGGCACAAGAGTTTGAGCAGCACTGAAAGGATCAACACAAGTGATTATTTGCTCGCATTATTGCCAAATGTATGGTTTCAGTTCTCGTACCGGTGTTGTGCCTGCGTGAAAGGGATGCCTGAGAGTCAGCTTTTAAAAAAAAGAAAAAGGCAAAGCTTTTCAAGAAGTCCATTTATCCATCTTCTGAAACCTTTTTCATCTAAATTAATGTTGCAGGCAGCTGATCGTAGGGACACTCTGGACAGATCGCCAGTCTACAATAACCACACGCACAAACATTCACAAAAACGAAGCTAACAACAGCACTCAAGACATGCAGAAGGAGAATATCCAAACTCCACGAAGTCTGGAATCAAACTAGAGTCTACCCTGTGTGAGGTTAATATGCTTATGACTTTTCCTCAAGAATCTTGTATTATTATTGAGAGAAAAAAAAACTTTCTTTGAAAAGTTTTTCAATTTATGGAAACATCAAGGTTGGCAAAACGGCAAGAAGCAAAGTTTCTGTGTGCTCTGTAAAGTGGGTAATCACATCATTTAGTGCTATAAATGCTGCAGTCTGTGAAAAAGCAGATTTGCATCCATATGTTGGCATTTTAACTAACAGTATCAGATGGATCAGCAGAAGTTCTGTAGTCATACTAAAATTTAAAGAAGCAGCGGATTGATCAGCAGCCAGACTCTCGGCCGGAGGAGCTGTTGTCTGTGACAGAAGGAAAACGGGAGGGGAAAAGGAGTAGGAGTGTCAGGAGGACAGACCAAAAAGAAAGGCTGTCTCCTAGCAGACGGCGTCGGCGTGTGGGCCTGTCAGTCGTCATCGCGTGCCACTGTGCCTGCGCGACACACTGAAAGTGAGGCAATATACCCCATGAAATATTCACTAAAGTTGTCGTTGCCTAAAAAGGGAGTGGGGGAGGAAAAAATGTGCTGCGATAGATAAATGAAGAGTCCCCCGAATGCTCTTGATGTCGGGCTTGCTTTGGCCTTTTTACAAGAGGGTGCGACGGGGAAACCAGCAGGGGGTTCATTAAATGTTCACACAAATGTACCCCTTACAGCACATCAGGCTCCACCACCAGAGCCCCCAATCCCAAAAATACCCCTCTAATTCAGCTGCACTCTGAAGCGCGCTTTTCGCTACCGCCGATTCCCAATTTTCCGAAAGCGTCTCTCTGTTTTCATTGTCGATTTTCAATGGGAATGTAGCATAGTGTCAAAACACTTAGTTAGTTGCTGTTATTGTGGGGTAAATTACAGACCGTGCATTCAAGGCTTTCAACCGGGGTTGCACTTTAACATTTAAACTCAATGACTGGGTATTTACTGCCATCATAACCAAAGAAATCTATTTGCAAATATCACCAACCTCTGACAGAGCATAAGGACAGTCTTTCAGTA